>NC_018240.1:86368-121478 GCF_000227135.1 Leishmania donovani | reverse complement strand
TACCTCCTTAGCGCCTCAATGGTAGCGCCGCGACCTGCCGAGCCACGCGTGCAGGCATAGAGCCCACAAGCGCTGCGCATGTCTTGGTGTCTGCCTGGTGCCGGGCTGCTTTGTGGAGGGGCAAGCCCGGGGAGACCTACGGTGGAGCGGTGGGGACGGAAGCCGTGGCGGTGTGGTTGCAGTCTGTCTGCAACATGGCCGCCAAGCCGTCGCAGGATCATGTGCCCAAGCAGCTTGCGGATATCGGTGGCCAGCGCCACAGGGCGGCAGGACGTGGGACTATCATCGGGTCTTTGCGGCTTCGGAAAGGGACCAGTGAGCTCCTCCTCCCCATGCCGCGGGATCGGCGGCCGGTCGCGTCACGCTCTGATTGTGACACCATCGAATTCTATGTGAAGCAGAAAACATTTTACGGGGACAGCGGGTCGAGCAGACGCGGGGACATGGCGAGGCGCAGCCCTTCTAACGGTATGGTAGGATGATAGCAGCAGCTGCCTCGAATGCAGCCTAGCCAGGCATCGTCATCCCTCCGCCGGTATGGAATGTCGCGCTCGCCAACTGGTGCTGACAGGGACGACGGCAACGACGGCGCGGCGTCAGGCCGAGAACGCTTGCGCAGCTGAAATGGACTGCGCAGCCGTGGCGGGTCGCCGAGCACACCGCCGCCCGGGGTGCAGAGGGGCTGCGCGAGTTCCTCCTCGAGGCACAGCAAAAGCTGGTGGTCAATCAAAAACTGCAGCACCGCCCACAGCGCCCGCTGGCTCACCACACCACTCGCCAACACTCGCCCCTCCAGATCCACGTGGCGAATACCCGGCACACGCAAGATGTAGCGGTAGACAGTGTGCACCACGAGATGCCACATGTACGAGTGCCAACTGCCGTCCACGTGGTGAAAGATGCTAGGGTACGGTATCAGACTACACCCATCACGGCTGCGGCTGCTGTCATGGTGCTGACGAAGAGGCGAAAAAGATGCGAATGCACCGCTGCTGAGCTCCTCGCGGCACGCCTCGACAGCGCGCTGCTCCGCCGCGGTCGGAGGGCCGTCGATCGGAAGATCCTGTAAGTACGGCGGGTCGCCATAGTTGCGGATAGTGCGGGCCGGGTACAGCTGACGGGCAGCTTCCTCTTCTGCGCGGGTCACCGCAACGCTGTCCCCGTCGTCGTCGCTGCTCTCGCTGCTGTTGTCTTTGTCTTCCTCACCGCTGGATTCTTCGTTGCCACCCCGCACTAGGGACGAGCGCTTCCGTTTGCGATGCTGGCCATCACGTCGTGCCGCGACGGTGTCGATGACCACATCTGTCTCGCCGATCTCGGTTCCCTCTGCGCCGTCAGGGCGCTGCCGCCGCAGGAACCCCTCGCATGCGACAGCCTCTGCCGGCCACGCCAACTGCGGCAAAGGCAGCCGCGTCATCTTCTCCCGCACCGCGTTCATCGCCATCGACATGTGAGCTTGATCCATCGAGGGCTGATGAAGGAGCTCCAGCGCCGGTGGCGGCGTGCGCTGCAAAGACTCCTGCGCACCCAATGCGAGAAGCGAGTTCATCTCCGCATGCGCCCACAGCATCACGGGGCTCTCGCGACCTCCAGCGACCGCCCCACCCACCGCGTCCGCCTCCTGCGCCCACTGGTGCAGCACAGCCATGTTTGCGCACGGGCGTGGTGCGGTGCGCAGTGCGTTGAGCGGTAAAACATACGGGCTCTGCGCGAGCGACAACTGCGGCACGCGGATGTTCTGCTGCCGCGCCCGGCGAAACACCGGCAGTCGCTGCAGGAATGCGCGCGCACGCGACACCAGCCAGGGTGCGTTCAGTGCCGTCAAGAGGGACCGCGCGACGCTGGCGCGGTAGTGGGCCTGGTCACAGAAGACAATCATGCGCAGCATATCGGCGACCACCTCAAAGCCGCCCTCCAGCTGCAGCAACGACGACGACGCCGGAGAAGACAAGCATGTCTCTGACGTATGCGGAGACAGACGCAGCGAGACTAAAGGTGGTGAGAGAGGCGCCGAGGCAGCGCATGATTGCGCGGGTGCGACATCGGTGGTGGCAGCAGCAGCGGTAGAAGCCGCCGCCCGTGGTGCGTACACGCTTTCCACCTCTTCTCGAAGCGTCTCTATGGACGAGGGGTGCCGCACCTGGGGGGCTCTATGGGTAGCGTTCGAGTTCCGCACAGCGCGCAGCGTCTCTGCGAGTACTGCCATGTGCATCGTCGACGTGCTCACCAGCCGATTGTACGCACCGCCTCCCTGCCCAGCGTTCGCCAGACTGAATTCCGTAGGGGTCGCCGCGCCTCCGCAGCCGCCGCCGCTGGCGGGACAGAGAAGCGTGTTGCTGGCATCCGCGCCTCCGTGCCGCCGCACCAGCACTGCTGGCAGCGTCGCTGGCACACAGAAGAGTGGGTGGTGCGAGAGGTGCACGCTGCGGCCGCGCAGCACAAGGCGGATCACCTCCTCTACGCGCTTGAGAGGCGCAAAGTGGTGGAATGCGGAATCCAGTGCCTCAGCAACGGTGGGGCCGCTGATCTCCGTACGGGGCGCCTTGCGGGGACGCTGTCGCGCAACGTGACGGCCGCTGGCTGTCGTCGTCGCCGTCGGACAAGTGCTGTTTCCGTCATCCGCACGGCCGTGACGCTCGCGTACAAACAGAGAGGCAGAGGAAAAGATGCTGCGTCGGCCAGATACGCCTCGCAGCTCTGCTCCACGTCTCGTTGTGCCGGCGGCGACGTCGCCGAGGCTGGTGCTGCGCCGCGACTCCAGTGGTAGCCCACCGCTTTGGTAGAGTTGCGCTGCCAAAATGCTGGGGTCCTGTCGCAACACCTTAGAGAGCGCCACCACCTGCGCCACCGTAGCATTCGACTCCAGTTCCAGGAGCTGCGATGAGAGCCTGCGCGACGGCCGCCCTATCGCGCTCCAGAACGGAATCCAGTAGCGCATGCACGCGTACAGCGACGCGGCGGCGGTGGGTGGGGCGGACATGAAGTAGTGCGTGTAGCCATCCACAGTGCACTGCGGTTCTAGCGTGTAGGCAACGTCGTCGCATGCCTCAGGGGAGAGGAAGCTGTTGGTGACGCCCTGCGCTGATCGGATGAGCCGACGGTCGTGCAGCCCCTGCAGACACGCGAACAGCATCTGCATTCCCCGCTGTACGCACCATCCATACACACTGGGCGGGAGATCACGGAGGGGCGTGGACCAGCCGCACACGTCATCTGTACGCCCGAGCAAACGCCCAAGGTCGGCTTGTGGAAGACCAACGACGACGACAAACGTGCTAAGGGTCATGCGAGTGTACATCTCTCGCACACGCACGCCGCCCGCACCCGCTGCCGCACCGTCGGTGGGATAGCGGTAGTGCTGGTACCACAGCTCGAGGTGAAGCCGCGACATGCGCTGCACCAAGCTCCGCGCGTAGCCGTTGCGCACTGCCATAACTCGATTTACCGCCTTCGTGGCTGCGGGATGCACCTCGATGAGACGCTCACCCAATGTTGATCGGCGGGCGCCCTCCGCCACAGCCGGGAGGCTCTGCAACACCATATCCGAGGGAATCGACTTGCCGCTCGCCGCAGACGGCGGCACGGGCTGTCGTGCGACCCTCCTTGCCAAATCAGCAGCAGCAGCCTCAGCGTCCAGCACAGCCTGCTTCGCCGTGTCGCTGAGCGTGCTGGGGCGCGTCTCTCCCTCCGCAGGTACCAAGACCACCAGCCCCACGTGCTTCCGCCCACGCTGGGCGACTGCGGTCGTGTGGACGTATTTGAGGTGGCGCAGGAAAGGCAGGACGCGTCGGTTTAGGGTGGAAACGTCGATGCTCTGTATGAGCCGCGGCACCGACGCCGCGTAGTGAGGAGCAGCCTGCACAAGCACGTCCAGCACTGTGTTGACTGAATAGGCGGACAGGCCTTTGGGGAGCCGCGGATCGCTGGGCTCGAAGTGAAGCGTGCGAGGCAGAGGCAGGGGCGCCGCTGCCGCCTTTGCGACCGCAACTCCCTCACCGGAATGGTGTGGGTCGCCCTGTTCTTCTCTCTTTACCACGGTCGCAGCAGTGGCCTCGACGGGGCAGGGACCTTGCGCGGGCGACCCCGTCGGTAGCCGCGGCGCGTACACGAGCGTGAGCACCTTGGTGTGCCGCAGCAGCAGATACCGCGTGACCAGTGTGCCACGCGTCTTCGCGTACCTCTCGAGGAAGCCGCCAAGGGCTTTGCTCCGTTGCTTGTACGGCATATGAAACCGAACACGCGGTACTGCGGCGGTGAGCGACAGCGGGCGTCGCTCCGCTTCGTGGGCGGCCTGTAGCTCTAGGGGCTGGTTGGGCTCAACACGAAGCACCGCCACGGCCTCCGCCTGCTGTTGTCGAGTCGACGGGTGCGAGAGCGGCGCCGCGGCCTGGCTTTGAGCTTCAACGCCCTGTTCGTCGTCGTCCTCGTCGCCGGCGCTGTACCTGGCCTCATCCCCCTCATGATCAAGATCCAGCTCCTCGGCCGCTCCACCGCGGCCAGGCTCGCGGTCTGCCCGCAGGATGACATGAGCGGCCACGAGCTGTCTCCGCAGCGCAGCCTCATCCCTGCTGTTGGTGTCGCCATCCTGGCCATACTCTGCGTCGTTGTCGCCCCTTTCACTGCCGCTCGGGTACAAATCGCGTGTTTCTTCTCCCTCTTCGACGTCGTACCCTCCGGTGCGAAAGCGTGCTCGTGGCCTCACAGGGGCGGAGGACGACGCGGACGTTGATGCGGCGGACACCTGCCGTACAAGGTCCTCAGAAGGAATCACTAAACGCAGCTCACGCAGATGTCCGCGCAGGGAGATGGAGGCGACCACGATGCTGAGGCCCGCCAAGCTCATGAGGCGCCGCAGGTGCATCCGCTCAGTCCGCGAGAAGTCCTCCCAGCGGGTGAGAAAGAGGCCGTGGGCGGCAAGGATGGCGTGCACGGCATCCTGCATCAGCAGCCGGCGCTCCGGGGACTCCTGGACCAGCTGGCGCACCAGTTGGAGGTCGAACGTCACGCTAGGGAACGACGCCTCCAGACGGCGCTTGCGCGCGTAGTAGTGATCGAGGGGGTAGTAAAGGCGACAGGTGCGGCGTTGCTGCAGCGATGGCGCGGACGCTGCTGATGCAGTCGAACTAAGCCCTACACCACCGTCGCTGCCGCTAGTGCGACCCCACTCCCCGTACAGCTGTTCCTCTTCGCGGGATGAAGACGGAACACGGCCGTCGCCCAAGGAGGACGCTTCAGCGCGGCTGCCGCTCCCATCCTCTACCGCCCACGTCGGCTGCCTCTTCTTTTCCCGCTCCGTCAGTGGCAGCGCAAAGTGCGGGAAGAAGCGATAGATAACCTCGCGTGAAGGCTCGTGGTACATGTACACGGGCGCGACCTTGTGCACCCGCCGTAGCCACTTGAGGCCGCTGCCGACTAGGTGGTTCTTGTACCGCGCCTTGAACTCTGGCGTGCTGGGCAATCGATCCCAGCCAAGCACGGCGTTCTCCGCGATGAAGCTGGACACCATCTCCAGTTTCTCATTCGTGATGGAAAAGCCCATGACACGCTCGCGCAGGGCGTGAGATGGGGTAAAGAAGAGCAACTTTCTGCGGTCGCCATCCCTTCTGGGAAGAGCACAGGACTGCGACTCCTGCCGCCCTGGCATGCCGCACGGGTCGCAGACCCCAACTTCCCCTCTCTCGGCCCACGCAATACGACCCAAGTCCAGCAGAGCAATGGCCTCGTCCGCTGAAATTCGACGCCGCTGTTGATTTCCGTTCGATGCGTTGGGTGCAGGTGCGGGTGCCACCTTCCCTCTGTCTCGCCCCCCGCAGCTGCCCGGGGAGCTGGAAGCCGCGTCCGCCCTCTGCGCGCCCGACGTCGCTCCGTCGTCCCTCGCCCCTGCTGCATGGACATCGAACTCGCTGACGTGTGTGGTCAGCAAGAGCCGTACGATGGTGTCGCGAAGGGTATCGTTAGCGGCCCAGCCCTGATACGGAAGGATGTCTTCGCAGATGAACTCACTCAGCTGCGCGGAGGAGCAGCCGTCTTTTGGCGCCTGAGCGCCGATAAACTCAAGACACAGCTGTAGGCACCCCTCAAACATGGGTGGTGTGCATTAATCTTGCGTTCCCTTATCATCCGCTCCTGTGTGTGTGTGTGTGTGTGTACATACCGCAAAGCAGCAAGAACAAGAGTAGTGGACACGAATACTGTGCGCACCTCCACCAAGAAGATGCGCACCTATCCGGAAAAGAGACAGAAAGTGCAGCAAGAACCCACCACAGCAAGTCCCAGCTCTCGTTGAAGAATCACACTTCACTCCCACCGCCGCATAGCAAGCCTCCCATCACCAAGGCAGGAACGTGAAAACACCGGAGCTACAGAATAAGGTCACGCGCTCCTGGCACGGAAACCGATGTGACAAAATCAGTGCGCCCTGAAACACGCCGCAGCACAAAGTCGGCTCAGCCACCATTCTCGCGCTCACACAAGCGCACTGCTCTCTCCTTTTCTTTCTCTTCATCTATCAACCACGGGGAGGGAGAGACAAGGCCCCCCTCCACAGATACACAGCGCTACGGCAACGCGCGCGCGTGTGCATGCGCGGCAGACGCACGCACGAGGAAGGAGAGGACGGCGAACGGAGAGACGGCGGAGGGCGGGGAGGTGCAAAGTGTGGCCGCTCCGTCAGCACCGCCGCCCGCCATCCGCCCCGCCGTCCTCTCAGAAAAAAAAAACACCGACGAGGGCGAAAAAAAAAAAAGAGGAGGCGCATCGCACGCACACGCGCGCTCCTCCTTCCTCGTGCCGGCCGTCACGCGCACACACACAGTCGCAGTGGCGGCGGCCCCGCTGCAGCACACGCGCGCGTGCACCTACAACATCAGCGCGCGGCACGAGTGTACCTTAGTACTCCTCGACGTCCTCCTCACCCATGTCGTCGGCGGACTCAGCGCCAACCTCCTCGTAGTCCTTCTCCAGCGCAGCGAGATCCTCGCGCGCCTCGGAGAACTCGCCCTCCTCCATGCCCTCACCCACGTACCAGTGCACGAACGCGCGCTTGCTGTACATCAGGTCGAACTTGTGGTCGATGCGGGCAAACACCTCAGCGATCGCGGTCGAGTTGGCAATCATGCACACGGCGCGCTGCACCTTCGCGAGGTCACCGCCGGGCACAACGGTCGGCGGCTGGTAGTTGATGCCGCACTTGAAGCCGGTCGGACACCAGTCCACGAACTGAATTGTCCGCTTCGTCTTGATCGTCGCAATCGCGGCGTTGACATCCTTCGGCACGACATCACCGCGGTACATGAGGCAGCACGACATGTACTTGCCGTGGCGAGGATCGCACTTCGTCAGCATGCCAGCAGGCTCAAACACCGAGTTCGTGATGTCCGCGACGGACAGCTGCTCGTGGTACGCCTTCTCGGCAGACACCACCGGAGCATAGCTCGTCAGCACGAAGTGGATGCGCGGGTACGGCACAAGGTTCGTCTGGAACTCCGTCAGGTCCACGTTCAGCGCACCATCGAAGCGCAGCGACGCCGTCAGAGACGACACCACCTGGCCGATCAGGCGGTTCACGTTCGTGTACGACGGGCGCTCAATGTCGAGAGAACGACGAGTGAGGTCGTAGATGGCCTCATTGTCGAGCATCGTCGCAACATCGGTGTGCTCGAGCAGCGAGTGCGTCGACAGCACGCAGTTGTACGGCTCCACGACGGCAGTCGACACCTGCGGGCTCGGGTACACGGTGTAGCCAAGCTTGGACTTCTTGCCGTAGTCCACAGACAGGCGCTCCAGCAGCAGCGCACCGAGGCCAGAGCCGGTGCCGCCACCCACAGCGTGGAACACCATAAAGCCCTGGAGGCCCGTGCAGTTGTCCGCCAGCTTGCGAATGCGGTCCAGCGCAAGGTCGACGATCTCCTTGCCGATGGTGTAGTGGCCACGAGCGTAGTTGTTCGCCGCATCCTCCTTGCCGGACACCAGCTGCTCGGGGTTGAACAGCTGGCGGTACGTGCCGGTGCGCACCTCATCCACGACCGTAGGCTCGAGGTCCAGGAAGATGCAGCGAGGAACGTGCTTGCCAGCACCAGTCTCCGAGAAGAACGTGTTGAACGCGTCATCCTCAACACCGATGCACTTGTCAGAGGGCATGGAGCCATCAGGCTGGATGCCGTGCTCAAGGCAGAACAGCTCCCAGCACGCGTTACCGACCTGGCAGCCGGCCTGGCCGATGTGGATGCAGATAGCCTCACGCATGGCTGAAAAAGAAGAAAGAGGGGTTAGAAGGCGGTTTAAAGGTGTTTGTTCGAAGAACGAGAGCGAAGAGCTGCGCGTTTTTTTTTTCGGTGGGCGTGCGCGTGTGTGCATCGCGCATGTTTTGTGTTCGCCAGGAGGGGAGGGGAGGGGGGAGGGAAAGAGCAAGGTGTGGGGAAGACACGCGTGGCAGACGTCCGGCACATGGCGGCAGCAGCAGCAGCAGCAGGGCCGCGCTCCGTGAAGACGGAGGAGTGTGCGCGTGCGTGTCTGTGTGCATGAGCCCCATCGTCTCTTCAGGAGCTGCTCATTCCGTTTGTGTGCGCGCACACGTGATCAGATTCCTGCCTTGCCTTGCCAGTCTCGCTCGTCCGTGTTTTCACGTCGGAGTGGTCAGCGCGCGCGCGTGTGCGCGCCGACATCACCCGCTCCACCCACCCACCTCTGCTCACGTGTGCGGGCGGGTGGGCCGCTGTGCAGGCTCGCAGGTGCGTGGAGGGAAGAGTTGCTGTCACAGCGCGAGAGATGGAGGGCGAAAACCACGTGTCAGCAAGCGAATGAGGAGTGCAGCGACAACGAAAGATGCAGGGAAGGGGTCAGGTCAAGGAACGAGCCGCGACACTCCAGGAGGTCGCTCGACGTATCGAGCTGAATTTATGCACCTGCTGCGTCGCTTACGTAGGGCCTGAGAGCTTCTGGTGTAGTCCTATGCATCATCTGCACGGCTCGTGGAACGTCGGCGGCGGTGGAGGGTCGGTGCGTCGTGTTTTGTGTCGATCGCGGACGACGCCGATGAAGGAGTAGTTGTGTCCTCCTCGCTGTCTGTGTCGTCGTCGACAGTATCATTCGCACTTGAGGTGTCGCTTGACGAAGTATATCGCTGTCGCTTTCGTCGTGAGGGAGCCGTGGCTGTTCGTGCAGCACGCACACCTCTTGCGGCCTTAGCTCGACCACACACAGGCGCAGCACGAGTGGGAGTGCGCTGTCTAATGTCGTGGTCACTCTCTTCCATCAGGGCAGCCTCTAGCTCGACGCTTAGCGCGTGCCACGCAGCCTCCTCTATGTCCTTTGAAGGGTGTGCTGTCGACGACGCCCGTAAGGCAGGCTCCAACATTCTCACGAGTCGCTCCACGCGCTCTGTCAGATGGGCCGTTGCTGCGCTGTTCGCAGGGCTGCGGTTCAGTGCAGGGGCAGCGCTGTGCTGTGCTGCAGCAGTGGCGAGACGGTAGTTTGGTCGGTTGCGGTGGCGCAGGAGCGTCGCAGAAGTCATATGGTACTCACATGTAAGACTGCGACGTAGGTAATGAAGCAGCACGGCGCCGACCGCCTTCCACCGCATGAGCGCGCTAGCGCTTGCATCGGCGCGCGATGGTGGTTCAGTCGGCGCCTCCTTGTCCCTCAACCAATCCAACGCTGCCTGCCCGTTCAAGTCGAGGCCGGTGCGGGCCTGCTGTAGCAGATGCGACACGTCGCTCTCATGCGGGAACGGCAACGTCGCAAGCGCCAGCGTCAAGTGACAGAGAAAGAGATACGGGTGGAAAAGGCCGAAGACGACAGACGGCGATGAGGACGCGGCCAGAGTGGCGGCAGCATCGGTAATCTGCCGCACATGTTCCTCGCACCACGACCGCGCCTTGTCATCTTGGTAGAAGAAACGCACAAGGGTGGTGATCATGCTGTCGCGCAGCCGCTTATGCAGTAGCGTGTACACGGAGCTGTGGACACTGCACCCGCTCAGCACATCACCGGCGCCGCTATCGACAGCAGTAGCCGTAGTCGCGGCGAGCGGCTTGCCGGGCAACACCGCGCTGCGCAGAAGGTTCACGCCGCACGTGTGGTGCAGACAAAACGCAAGAACGACACCCCGCCCGACCGACGCCCCCACCACCTCCTCATGGCGCTCACAGTGGATGTTGAGACTGGCCGCCGCCTGCTGTCGCAGCGGCCCATGCACGTCCGCGGCGAGGGCAACGATAGCTTGCATGTACTTGTCAGGCGGCAGCAGGCCCCCGTGCGCGGCTTGCAGAAACAAGCGCAGACAGAGCGAGCGTACTTGGGCGTTCGGAGTGCCGCAGCTGAGCCGCGCGATGTCGCCGTGAAACTGCTGAAAGATCCACGTTGCCATACCGCTATTAAAGTCCTCCGTGTGCGCTGCAGCCGGTGAGTGCGGCGGTGGGGCTCCCTTCGCGTTGGTTCTCGCCTTCATCTGCTTGGGCGCATCGACAGCGGCGGCGACTCGCTTATGGCACGTGCGCTTGGCATGGCCACCAGGCGGAGGCGCATCAAGCTTGTCGCTGCGGTGACTGCTTTCCCGGCTGCCACTCGAAGTGTCGCTGGCGTCGCCGCCGCCGCTGGAGCCAAGGATGAGCGCCGTCGTGCCCACGTGAGTGGCCTTCCGCGCTGCCGCCTCCACCCGCTGATCCTCCTCTTTGAGAAAGTCGGAGAGCAGGGAGAGGCCTTGCAGTTGAAAGCTCATGTCGTGTGAGCGAAGCGCGTCGCGAATGCGTCCCTCGGCGCGGAGGAAGTACGTCGTGGGATCCAGCATGCACAGTGATGCAACAACGCGCAGGGCGATCAGGCCAACGCCCTTTTGCGTGGCCGGGCCGCCACAGCTCCCCAGGACGTCCTCCAGGAGCTGGTACGTGTTAGCCATGATACCGGGGCCCGCGATGAGCGCATTCAGCGCTGTTGCCCCGGCGTCGTGGCCGGCCAACGACTCCTCCATCAAGGCCGGGTGCGGCGGGTGCTGCTTCCAGCCCGGATACATGCGCAAAAACTCGGACAGGAGAAAGAGGAAGCGCTGCGTGTAGGCGACACTCTGCGGCTGCGTGGCCAAGCTCGGCAACAGCCCCCGCACACGGGTGTAGTAGGTGTTCATGAGCGAGTAGCAGAGTTGCAAATACGGCACGTTGACCTGCCCGGAGCGATGATGCTTGGCGCCGCAAGTGATGAGGGCGCTCAGGGTACCGCAGGAAGCGACGATCACGCGCTGCTGATACGGCCCCACGTACTTGGATAGCAGCGCTGTTAGGCAGCGTGCGAGCTGGTCGAGGGAGATAAGGGGCAGCCGAGGGGCCTTCAGAACGGCGTGCAGGGTTTGACACATGTGCAGCAGCGCCCCGCCCAGAGCCTCCGGCACCTTGGCAAGTGGCGATGTGGGAGGCGGGGGGTAGGCAATGGACTGCACCAGCACTTCGGCCAGCGGCTGCACCCACTCCCCGCGGGCCTGCGCGAGTGCCCGCAGCGCAGCGAGGCACGACACGGCGTCCTCGGTAGAGTGAAAGCAGTTGTACCGCGTCCACAGCGACCGCGCTGCGCAGCGCATGACGTGGAGCAGCCGGGCCCCATCAATATGGTAGCCGCGCGGGCGACGACGCGCTGCAGCCGCAGTCACGGCAGTGGCGGTCGGCGAAGATGTCTCGCGTGCCGGGTCGTATGCGGCTACGTATGCGTGCATGCCCTGTAGCACCTGCACGAGCGGGTGGTCCTCGCCGAGATCGTGCGGGTAGTCTGGCGCCGCCATCACCACCAGTGCAACGAGTTCCTTTGCCAGCTGCGCGTGTGCGCCGGTGAGGGAACCCTCGGCGTCGCCTAGCGTCACCACCCAGCGGCGCAGAAAGTGCTTCACCACCTCCTTCTGATGCCTCTGCGCCTCGGCCTCCTCGGGGGAGGCGAGTTGCAGTAGCTTGTGCTGGATGAAGAGCAGCAGCGGCGCACCCTGCGGGGTGGAGAAAAGGCACTGGTAAGCGTCATCTGTCAGAAATGCGTCGAGGGCGGCGATGGTGCGCGACACCACTGAGGCACTCTTGTCGTTGAGGAGATAGAGGAGGCTGCTCACCACCTCCGCAGTGACCCTGTCAGCTGTTGCAGAGAAGTGGTCGGTCGACGCCGACTCGACCTCAGTTGCGGTGACGGTCGCGCCATTCAGCATTGTAAGAAGAAGGGGCACGATAGACTCCCGCACTCTCGAACTGTCGTCCTGCACGCACTGCCGTGCCACGGGCCACAGATAGCGATGGAGCGGCGGGTGCGCCGCGGTAAGGCGGGCGAGGTGGGCAAGTGCTCTTTTCTGTACCACGTCCGGCACCGGTACCGCGACGCCCTGTGCATCTTTCAGGTGAAAAATGGAGAGCAGCATCGACACCAGGGTGTGTCGTGTGCGCAGGCTGAGCATAGAGTTGCTGAACTGCGTGCTGATGGCCTGCGTCCACGCGCACACATCGTTCCAGTTGGCCGGTGCGTCCCCCGAGCCGGGAGGCCGCTGCCACCGCACGAGTGAGTTAAGCGCGGCCTGCGAAATCCATTCCTGATCGGCATCCTGCAGCGAAGCCCAGGTTGTGAGTTGCGCCGCGCGCACGTGAAACCACACTGCAGCGTAATCGGCCGTGGTGGACGGATTCGTGATGAGCTGCGATTCTGCCACGTAGACGGATGTCATAATCCCAAGAAGGCGGCTGTCCGCCGCGCCAATGCTCGACGTCGCTGCCTTGCCTCCTGCACCACACATGCGCTCCCAAGCCTGCTGGTCGGCAGCGGCGGGTTGTGCGGGAACGGGTACACGCAAGATATGCTGAAGCGCCATGCGAGCCGCCGTCTGGCTTGTGCTGGTCGAGTCTCCGAGTCGCTCCACCTCCGCCAAGATAGCCGTCGGCACAGAGAACTGCTTCTCATCAAAGAGCCTCAGAGCTACGTGCGCTACCACATCCAATGCCAGCGGCCGCAGCGCCTCGGCGGACGCCGTCGTGGCAGACTCGGCGCCGAGGCATAGCTGCGTCAGCGAGTGCACGAAACTACGGAGCAGTACATCTGCGCCTGGCCACTCCGGCACCCCGAGAAGATCCGTCAAGTCCTCCGCCACGCGCACTGCCGCCGTCCACGCTGCCGTGTCCTCGGCCCGGTCCCCCTCTGAAGCGCGCCGCAACAGCAGCTCATGCACAAACGTGTTGGCCCACAAGCTGCACTGACGCTGCAGCGTCTCCACGGTGGCCAGCTCGCCTCCTTCGCTTGAGATGACCAACGACTGCGCACCTGCCAGCATGGTAACCGTGAGGGGCAGCACAGTGCGTCCGTCGTAGTTCACGCGATAGCTCCGGTGCGTCACACACGCGGAAGACGTGGGTAGACGCTGGAAGAACACCTCCACCAAGCGCTGCCTCTCCACCTGGAGTGAGTTCCAGATGCACCGATACAGATGCACCGCGCTGTCGATGATGTACCTACTGTAGAGCAGGTGCACTTCCTTGGTGCAACTGCGCGTCGCGTGAAAGAGACACTGGTAGCACAGCTCCTCAAGACGGTAGACATCGGTATCTGGTACAAGCTGCAATGTGCGGTTGCACAACATGACGGCAAAGCCGCGAAGGTAGCCCCGCAGCTGCTCTAGCCAGGGGAGCAGACTCGATGCGGCACAGGTGCCGTCAGCCCCACTACCTCTCTCAGCCACTGACGACAAGTGCCGCTCTTGCTTGCCTCCTGCCTCGGCGCTAACCTCGACAGCAGCCGCGTCTGCTGATTGCTGCACTTGTAAGATCAACCCCGTCACATCACGAATGACCCGTGCGAACGCGTCGACCGTACGTCCTACGAGTCCCGCGGGCACTGCCTCAGTAGGGAAGCGCGGATGCGCTAAGCACTGGCAGCAAAGCCACGCGCGCGCAGACCACAGCGACCCCTGCAGCCCAGAGTTGGAGGAGGGCACCGCCGCTGCGTCCTCGGCCTCAGTGCACGATGCGGTGAGTGCCGTCAAGCAAGCGGTCACCTGCGCACACGGGATGCCATCGAAAGGGCGCACTTGAAGGGGCAGCCAGGAAACGAAATGAAGGAGCAGTGGCGCATCGAAGGCAGCAGTGCTGCTGCCACTATCACTAGCGATCTGCCGCACAAAGTCCGAAAAGGTGGTAGGGCGTGCATCGGCGTGCTCGCTGCCCAAGGACGTCTCTAGTGCCTCCAGGCTCGCAGACTCTGGAGCCGTGCGTGGTCTGTAGCTCGTCGCCACGCCAGTAGTGGTCGAAGTGGACGCGGCCGTCCCACTCGCCCGTCGCCGCCCACTGGTGGGGATTGATGGTGTGCCACCGGCTGGCGCCAAGTCTCGCAAGCTTGTCGACGTGTCCGCCCAGGCGCTACCCGATTCCGCCGATCGCCGCGGTCGCAGGCCCACCGCCGCAGCATCTTCGCCATTAACCCAGCTCTCTGACTCAGGAACACGCGTCAGCGGTACGCGGTGTCCGAATGTGCCCTTACCAGCAGGTAGCAGAGCAGATGAAGTTGTCGCAGATTCGCTCTGCCTGCGCAATCGGGCAACATGCAGCAGCGTGTTTCGCTGCGCCACGGAGGAAAGCAGCCCTTGAAGGCCAAGGGTGACGGTTCTGCTGACACAGTGCGCGGCAGAGGCACAGCCCTGACGGAGCAGCGCGCTGCCGCTGTCGGTGGCGCTGCCACAACACTCACATTTTGGGCCCGCCTCGTGATGGAACTGCTCCTGCAGAAAGTGTGAGAAGCCGCCAGTGAGCAGCAGCTGTTGGGCAGACTCCTGCATACCGCGCGAGAGGTGATCCAGTTCCTCTGCCCGCCATGACGGCAAAGCAGAGGGTTTTGTTGGCACACCGCCGGCAGGGACCTCATCCTCTTCTGGCCTCGCCCACCCGGTCTCGAGCCGCAGCTGCGATATCAGGCGAGGCACCGGAAAGGAAAGGAGCAGCTTGGGAACGGGGTTGACGGACTCGTCAGCCGCGATGAGACACAGCTGTGGAGGAAGCGAGGTGTCGGGCTTGGCGGGCATGACGTTGCAGCTGTGCAACACACACAGAGAGAGAAAAGGAAATAAACAAACAAGAGCACCGTCTGTGTCTGTGCGTGTGTGTGAGAGGGAGGGAAAGGAGGGGGCGCTCCTTCCCTTCAATCTGTGTTCTGCTCTGCGTTGCTTGTCGTCTTCTGCAGTCGGCAATTTTATATGAGCACAAAGGAGTGTCTGAATCCGTGTATGTGTATGTGTATGGATGGGTGGGTGGGTCTATGTGTCTCCCTAATGTGAGGAGGGAAAAGGGAAGACAAAGCAGGAAAAAAAAGGGTGCGTATGTGTGTATGTATGCACGTGGTGCACGGCGGGCGGGTGAGTACGTGGATTGCGTGGGCGCGGAGCGGGAGTGGGACACGGAGAGGAGGAGGAGAACTGGGCAATGGCGGAGAGGGGAGGGGGTAAAGACACAAACAGCAAAACAGGCAGAAAAAAGGTCGCGCACGTTTTGGCGCCTTGTCTGGGATCGGGTGCACTGGCAGGAGAGAGGAGGAGGGTCAGCGCGTCAATGCCAAGCAACACACCCGAGGCAGACACATACACGCGCGTGGAAAGCACAAAGACGCCACCCATGACATAAAACGGGAAGAGGCGAGAGAGAGAGAGAGGTGCAAAAGGTGGAGAGTTGCTAGGAAGTCAGGGGACGCACATTAGGGGAGGGGAAGGGGGAGGGGCATTCCATAATCTTCAAAATGTATACAGTGCCGCAAGAGGGTCTCCATGCACACAAAGACGTCTCCGCCGCACCGCCGTTGTCTGAAAAGCTGGCACGCGGGAGAGAGGAAGGGCCGGGTGGGGCAGATCGACGTCACGAAAGCCCAAAACACCAAGTCACTGACAGTGGTGCGGGTCAATGCAGGAATGGGGGGTGGGGCAGAGACCACACACAAGCACATATGCCCGCCGCACACTGTCTAAAGACTGATAGTCGCATTAGTGTTCTTTTATGTGAGTGTTGGGGGACAGCAGACACTGCAGATGCTGTGCGCTTGTCTGTCAGGCTGACCAGCGTCACGGCTGGGGATAAGAAAGCACCGGCTCTTGAGACGGGGTAGGGAGCAAATCGAAGCAGCGGCACTTGGCCATCATCGACTCTTGCAAGTCGACAGAGTCCTTACAGTCCTCGTAGAGGCGCTCCACAAACTGCTGCGTCGCCAGCTTGGCACGCTCCTCCGTGTGGGTCGGAATGCGGGAGAGACACGCCCGCTCGTGCCACAAGAGAACCAGCGGTAGCACCTCCTCCACCATGCGATGCAGCAGAAAATCGCAGGCGAGCAGGCGAATCGCCTCGAGCCCGTTCAGCGTCTCAAACAGCACCGGGGAAACGGCGACGTCGCCCAGCTTGCGCCGCTCCATTCCAGCACGGGCGTGTGGCTCGGCTGCGACAGCCCCAAAGGCAGCCATGGGTTCTCGCAGCAGCGCAAAGAAGGAGAGGTACACGCGGTAGACGGTGTGGAGGTGGCTGCGAGGAAGCCCAATGTTGACGCTGGTCGCTGCCTCCGCCGCGGCCACGGCAGTCGGCGCGTAATGCGTCCATGGCCAGTCAACGGGAGGCGGGGTTGGAAGGGGAGTCCTGCCGGGGTCGTCGTCACATTCATCCTCGGCCGCGTCATCCTCTTCTACCTCGCTCGCCATGAGGCGCGCTTTTTGCCCGCCGCGTCGACTGCACTGCGTCGACCGGCGACGCTCTGCCGCCTCGTCAATGAGGCGCTTCCGCGTCACATCGGCCCATGTCAGTGCGGCAGTGGTTGTCAGGAAACACGTGAGGCCGCGCACCGCTGTCTGAACAGCAGTAACAGCGACTTGGTCGTGCAGCGTGCAGTGCTGCAACACCGCGTACACAGCCTCCAGCACCACCAACTGAAGTGCCCGCACGCGAGTGTGTGCCGAGGTGGTGCGACGCTCCTGCTCTTCATCCATAGCCTCCTGGGGAACACAGTAGTTGAGGTAAGCTGCGAGGTCCAACGCGTCGCGCAGGAGGGTCAAGGCAGCTCTGCGGCCAATCACATCCTCTGCGGCTGCCGTGCTGTTGTAGCGGCTGCATAGCTGGAGGGTGTCACGCGCCACGTAAATAGTACTCGCCACAAAGTCAGCCACCTGTGCAGCCTCTTCTAGGGAGGGCGCCTTAGCGGACGCTCGTGTGAAGCTGGCCGACATCGCGGTCACGGAGAGTCGTTGACGCACGAGAGTAGTGAGACTGGCACCGCTGCGGCCCGACGCTGCGCGGTCACTGCTGCTGCCCTCTCCGCCTCGAACGAAGCGACGCTCCAACAAAGCGAGACTGCCGCGCAGAACACTTGCTGCCGCAGGCCGCAGATGCTCCTCTCTCACTGCCCGCGCCGTCTCATCCACTATGAGGGCAGAGTGACGCAGCAGGAACAGTAACGTGTCCGCCTCTCCGCAGGCGGCGCTGTACACCTCGACGCAGTGCATTGCCGCCTCATGCAGTATCCCACTGGCAGTGGCCTTCTCGAGGACAAGGTAGAGAGTCAAGGTGAAGAGACGCTCGAGGGCCTCGGCCCGCTCCGCATTCGACCCCTCGGTCGTGGCCCCGCCACCGCAGGCGAGAACTTCGGCTGACAAGGCGAGAAAGCGCAGCAGGGTGGCAGCGACCACTTGCCGATGATGCACTTGTTGATATGTACACAGCTCCTCATCTTTAGTGATGGCCCAGAGATGGGGCTGCGCCACAATGCTCCAGAGCTGCTCGAACGGCCCCGCAGTGAGGTCCGCTGGCTGCGGGTACATGCAAGACTCCATCGCCTCATCATCGGGGGCCATCACACCCGTCGTGGGAGGAGGAGAGCAGCGTGGCAGATTGTGAAGGGCTTGCGCGGGGTGAAACTGCCACACAACAAGCCGCGAAAGCACGTACAGCACGGCTGGGTGCACCGCATAGGCGTCCCAGTCCTGCAACACTGCTTCATACTCGCTGAGCAGCGCGTTCGTCAAGCGCTCTCCAACGGTCTCGTCACTGTCACCGAGGTCGTCGGCACCGACGCGGCAGTCCGGCGCCAGCTTAGTAGCCGTCGGAAGTCTGGCGAGGGCACCAGCGAGGCAGAAAAGAAACTCATCCACAACACCGGCGGGGTATTTGCGCGGGCGGCGGTGGGTGTACAGGGCCGCCTCGTCCATCTCGGTGCCAACAACGCGGACGCACTTGCGAACGACAGACAAGAAAATGGCAACCACCGACTCCCTGACGTCCGGTGGCTCTGCTGTTGACGACGCCGTCTGCGGCGGCACTTGCAAGGGGAAAAAGCGGTCTCGCAGGCCTGGTGACCGTGTCACCGTCGTGGCGAGATGAAGCAGCTCCATCCCTCTCAGGTACTGTAGCGCCTCGGAGACGGCAAGCACAGCCCAGGAGCTGCCCATCAAGGTGCACATGCCTGTGTCATCCGTAGAGCTGCGCAGACTGCTGCTGGTGCACAAAACCGAAGAGGTTGCCTCTGCTGCACCAACGACGTCGTCGCCGAGGTGGTGCAGGTGATCCATGTTCTCCACAATCGCGTAGGCCACCATCAGCAGCGAACTCAGAGGCGTGTTGACGAGCTCCGTCATGGCCGACGACAGCAGCACCGAGACAATGAGCGACTTCAGCGCGGCGACCGTCACGGGAGCGTGCGCACTCCGAACGAGCACCGAGGGATCCAAAATGGAGCGCAGCGCGCTAGTTAAGTGGACGGCGGTGTCCTGTAACCACGTCACCGGCTCCGCAGTGGCAAACGAAATCGTCAGTGCGGTGCAAAGCATCTTGATCGCAGTCAGGCACACCTTGGTCGAGTCCTTGCCGTGATGAGCGCGGTGGATATAGCGCACAGCCACCGACACCACGCCGGGAAGACACAGTCGCACGTTCTCCGTCCCTGTCACCTCCAAAATGGCCAAGCAGGCATCTAGGCTGTCCAGCTGCAGCTGCCGAAACCAGTGCTTCGAGTTACCATTGAGAGACTTGAGAAGCTCGAGAATAAAGAGGGCCGCATGTGGGTGGTAGTCACGCGTCCGAAAGAAGGTGCCGTGACGAGCCGCCCCCGTGCGGTGGAAGTTTGCCACGGCCCGCACGGCAAGCAGCTTCGCCTCCTCGCCCGCGTCTAGCGACGTTGAGGAGGTGGAGGCAAACAAGGAGCCGGAGACAGCGCCGGCTCCAGTCGGGGGATCAGCGTTACTCTTGTTGCCGGACGAAGGACTCAACTTAAAGGCATCAACGAAGCAGTGCTCCAGCATGCTAAGAAGCTCCTCGATCCTCTCCACCTCACCACTCTTCTCGGTGAGAGGGAGCAGCACAGCGGAGAGAAACGCCTCCTGCATTCCGTGGCCCGCGCCCTCCGTGATTGTGTGAGGAGAAAGAGAGAGACAACGAAGCTAAAAGTTCGCTTCGACGACGGGTACCTCTAAAGGAGACGGGCACTTGCTTCCGCGGAGGTGTGTCGGCGAGAGCGTAAGCTGGAAAGGGGAGCGCGCGCTGTACACCAAGCACAGACATGCACACACACACACACACACACACACACATGTGCGTACAAATGCGCTTTTAAAATGCGCCAAGAGGGGGGCGAGTGTTGAGAGGGCCGCGTGCGTGTGTGAAGGGAGGGAGGGAAAGAGCACAACCAACACACAGATGGCAAACACGAGAGAGGAGCGTGAAGATAGGACAGAAGAGGAGAGAGCATACGGAGGAGGAAACAAACAAGACAATGTGCATCACGGTGTGGGCCAGCCACCGCGCAGCAGTCTCGCGCACGAAACAAGAGTAGAATGTGACGGGTGCGCAAAAGGCGGTCTGAGGCTGGCGCGCGCCCTGTCTTCCCACCAACGCGCACGTTGGGGGGGGGGGGGTACTTCGCCGAAACGGTCATGTACTTGAGGATTGCAACGAGCACCGTAGTGCGCCGCGTGTAGCGTCGGAGATGTGTGGGTATCGCTGTGGTTGTGCGGGCGTGGCGCTTCGCGTATAGGAGTGCGACTAAAACAAATCATCGTAGTCGTCAACGGCAAACCCGTAAAACTTCGGCGTTTCATCGTACAAGGCCTCAAAGTAGTGCACGTAGTGATCCTCGATCTTCTGACGTGCGTAGCCCATCTTCACCGTCATGAAGCCGTTGGCGAGGGTGAACTCGTCCACAAATGCAAAGCGGCGCACGTGCGCGCGAGGCGGCAGATCCTGCGAGACGCGCCGCAGCTCGGTGCGGATGCAGTCCGCCTTCTCCCTGTCGTTGACGAGCGGCACACCATCGCGGCGCTCCACCTTGCGCAAGTGCGCCGCGATGGCCTTAGTGTTGGCCACCACGAGCGCCACGACGTAAGGGCGACGATTGCCGTAGATGAAGACCTGCTTGATGAGCGGGCTCTTTGTCAGGGCTGCCTCCACCTCGAGCGGGTTCACTGTCTTGGAGTTCGCCAACGTGATAAGGACGTCTTTGTTGCCCTTCACCGTTATCCACCCCCCAGTGAGGGTGCCGTAGTCGCCGGACCGCACAAAGGTGCGGCTTCCGTACTCCACCAGCGAATTCTTCGCCTCCTCTGGGTCGATATGCACGTCGAAGTAGCCCTGCATGGCGTTCGGGGCCTCTACGAGGATCTCGCCCAAGTCCCCTGGTGCCACAATCTCGTTTTTCTCGTTCACGACGCGCACCTCGAGACCGGGCAGGGCCTTGAGACGCTGCGGCACATCCACGTCGGTGGCAACGAGCCCACCCGCCTCCATGAAGCCGTACGTGTTCACCACGAACACATCCAGGTCTGCCATGAGCTCTGACTGATCCTTGGTGAGCTGGTGGCCTATGATGATGGCGACGCGCAACTCTGAGCCAAACTGCGCCTTGAACTTGCCGAGCAACGCGTGGGAGAAGGCCCGGAGAGTTCGACCAGGTTTTTTGAACATGAGACGGTTTTCGGTGATGCGGCCGACAACGAAGCGGGTCAAGTCCTTGGTGAAGCTGCCACGGTTCAATATGTCGTCGACGATGTTCGCGTACGCGCGCTGAAAGGGCTGCGCTACAGAGACAATGACGCTCGGGTTAACGAGGGGCAGGTCTTGGAATCCCTCCAGTATTTCAGGGGGGATGCACACACACGCACCCTTGCACAGTGCCTGGTACAAGTCCGTCGTGAGGGCGCCCGCAACGCACCACGAGCACAGCGACATGAACATGTCGCTGTGCGTCAGCGCCTCGCCAAGGCTAGCGTACACAGAGCTGACGTTCGCGACGATGCTCTTGTGAGACAACATGACACCCTTTGGCGGCCCCGTGGTACCAGCTGTGAAGACAATCATCGCGGTGTCCTCGGCCCGGACGTCCGTTCGCGCAAGAGTCTTCTCAGGCACATCTGCCGCAATGCTGATCGCAACTGCATAGCTGCCCTCCCCAACCTGATCCTCGAAACAAATGGCGTGCTCGAGCTGCCCCACGCGGCCAATCCACCCCTTGATGGCTGCGTACGACGCCTTTGTCTCGACAAAGAGCACCTTGGACTGTGTGCTCTTCACCACGAGCTGCGCCTCTGACGGGGTGACGTTGGTCGGGAGCGCCACGAAGTGCGCACCTAGCTGCATCGTGGCGAAGTGCACCACAACCCACTCATACCGGTTCTCGCTGATAACAACAACACGAGACCCCTTCTCGACGCCCATACTGTGTAGCAGTGTCCTCATCGCCTCCACCTCAGTGTTGATAGACTCATACGTGGCCCAGATGTAGCCAAGCTTGCCACGCACCCACATCTTGCTCCCCAGAAAGCGGCGGGTCGGCCACGCCTTCAGTGCCTGCTCCCACAGCTCCACGAGCGTACTCTGCGGCTTGATGACAAGGCCCAGTCGAATGTCATTGTTCATCTGGTGAGTGCCGGCTGTGTCCGACTCCTGGTAGTATGACCCGCCGATATTTGTGCCGAACCGCAGCGAGCACCTCAGCGCTGCGACCTGTGGCGCGCCGTGGTAGCCAAGTACCGACCGACGAGAGAGACGCTGCAGCATCGGGCCCGCACTCTTCCGATCCGCAATACGACGCCCCCCACCCAGCAAGGCGTTTTGCTCGTAGGCTCCGTGTTATGTCTCTTTCTGTATCTCGCAAGAGATCAGAAAAGCGCAGAAGGTGAGGGAGGCAGTTGAGCTACGAGGCACCGAGGTGAGCTAGGAGATCATACTAGCGCTCACAGGGGTGACGGTGAGCGGTGGAAAAGTCCACTGGGGAGACGCTAGCCCTCGTCTTCCCTCTCGCTCCGTCAAACACCGAGAGGGAGGAAGCGAGGAGGCAAGCGCGGGTGGAAGATGCCACCTCTTTCCTGTTAGTGGCGGTGTGTACGTCGAGCCAGTTTTGAGGGGGCGTTGCGAAGCAGCGCGAAAAAAAAAAGGAATGGAGGAGAAAGTACACAGGGAGTAAGTAGAGGGCGAAGGGGTGAGGAATAAGAGAGCATAGCGGGTCCTCAGGCGCAAACGAAGGAAAAAGAATGTCGATGACCGCGATTCACGAAACATCGGAAAAAAGGGAGGCAGTGGAGCATCCAAGAGGAAAGCCGTCCATGCGTGGCTCCGACGGCTTCCATCTCCTCCCCCAGTCCCACGAAACATACAAAGGGAAAAGGCAGGAAGAAAGGAGGCGCACGCATCCAAAAGAAAATTCTTCTTCGAGTACCTTGGATATGCACGAGGGAGAGGGGGAGGTGATGCGTGGCATACGCGCTTCCCTCCATGGGCCGCAAGTCTTGCCTGTACCACAGACATACGATGCGCGGTGTCTCTGTGGCGTATGGTGCTCGGTTTCATGGAATGTAAAATGTCGACAGAACATCTTGAATCATACATGCAAAGACGAAAAGAAACGAGTACATACAGCAAGAGAGTCCATTGGAGCCTCTCTCCATCGGGGAGGAAAGGCAAGGAGGCCACTGTCCACTCTTCATGCTTGAATTACATCCATGAGGAGGGTATCTGGAAATGTGCGGCCGATGGAGGAAAGGGAAAGGGGGGTGGATACGCGCGCACCCGCGGAACCTCCTTTAGCTGTCCTCCTCTTCCTCCAGCTCATCCGGCTCCGCCTCGCTGTCGGCTTCCGGGATTTCCTCGCCGCGCCGAACGAGCTTCTCCACAGTGGCGGTTGGATCTTCCACCTCTGTGATGTCGGCGCACTCTGATTGCACGGGGGGAGCGGGCGGTGGTGTGAAGGCCGCATCCGTCTTCTTCATGCCGTTGCCAAAGTACACGCAAGACCAGCGCTTGCCGCCCTCAGCCGCGTATGCAGTGGCGCCGGGCCAGCGAAGGGATTGCACCACCGCCATGCGGTGAGCCTTGCTAACATTGTTCTCCACGCGCATCGTCCAGCATGCAATCTTCATCTTTGTCGGGTCGTCATCTGGGACGTCATCGTCGCGCAAAGGCTTCAGTGGCGTGTTATCCGGCTCCCCGCGCTCCTCCTCGCCCTCCTCCTCGGGCTCCTCCTCGGGCTCCTCCTCCTCCTCTTCGTCCTCGTCGTTTATGGCTGGCGGCGGCTGCGGGATGTCGACGACGCCGTAGAGGTGGTCGTTCTGGATAGGAGCAAAGAGCTCCACTTCTTCATCCTCCTCCGGCTCCCCCTCCTCCTCCTCCTCTTCGCCCTGAGCATCGGCCTCGGGTTCGGCCGGCTCAGGTTCGGCCTCCTCCTCCCCCTCCCCCTCCTCTGGCTCAGGCTTCTCCGGCACCTTTGTTTGTCGACCGTTCTTGTAAATGTACCCCTCCGCGTGTACCCAGCGGTCTATCGTCAGCTGCGCCACATCCACCTCTTCCTCGCCGTAATCTGGCGAGGGGACTACCAGCGGTTTGTACTTGGCCTCCTTCGGCTTCCGCTGCGCGCCATCCTCTGCGTCCTCATCCTCGTCCTCTTCAGTTTCCTGTTCCGGCTCTGGCTCTTCCAGCGCGCCTTGGGGAGCAATGGTTGTGCTGCTGGTGATGCGCGCCAGCTGTGCTCGCAGGTACGCGGCCTCTCCCCATGGAAACGTTGCCGCAACAGACGCTGACAAATCTCCAGTAAAAAAGCGTTTCGTTTCGCGGGCCGCGTTGATCTGCTGCGGCGTTACATCCGGCAGCTTCTCCCACTTGTCGGAGGGCGATGCGGTTACCCAGAACGTGTAGCGATTCACCCCGACGTACCCTGGCTCAGCCTGCACGGGCACCATGCCTTTCTTTCGCGGCGGCTTTCCCATCGTGTTGGTTTCCACGTATACGGTTTCGCCCGCCTCGAGGTAGCGCCGCGTGCGGAGAACAAAGTAGTCGCTATGTGTGCCAAAAATCTTACCAAAGAACTTGATGTCCTGCAGGTTCTTCTCCATGGCGAGGTTGGTGATGGAGCGGTCAAGTAGGAATGCTTCCTCGTCGGCGAGGCCGCAGCCCGCGGCCGTCCAGTACTTGTTTTGAGCCGCAACAGATTCGAAGGACGGCGCCTTCAGCGGCACCACGGTGGTGGTGGTAATGGTCGTGTACGGATCAGGCTGCTCGATGACGGTGCGCACCTCCGGGGCTGGGAGATCAAAGAGCTTCTTGTTGTCCTCGAAGCGCCGGAGCTCCTCGGCAGGCACCTGTGTAGCCTCATAGCACGCAGAGGTACTCTCGCCGCACGCGAAGCTGTGCGTCTGGATGAAGCTTAAGATCTCGTGCAGCTTTGAAGGATCGCCTGCAACGTTCTCAGGGTTCTCCTCAAGAAGAAGCTCCATGAGGCGTGTGAGCTGGTCATAGGCGCTCACGCCATCCTTGTCCGCCCGCATGAGGTATGCCTTGGCGTTGGCGAACTGCGCCTCCAGCTCCGCAGCAGAAAGCGCTGTTGAGGCCATCGCTTCGTAGGCACGCTGGCCCCTTAGTCGGTGGAGAATGAGCTCAATGCGGCGGCTCCAGAGTGCGCGACGGCAGTCGCGAAACAAGAAATTTCAGCTTTCCCGGGCTGTCGAGAACCCGAGGCGCACCCTTTCCAGGGTTGATCGCTGTGCAGGGAGTTGTAGACTCCACTCCACCAATCACGGGTGCCCAAGCAACGCAAGCCACGTGCGAAGAAAAAGGTGACTCACGCTGGAAATCGGCAATGGGGCGCTTGTTCCTTTTGCACTGAGTTTCGCGGGAAGAAGCCGATGTTGAACTGCACGACGGTGTTGTGGCGACCGCACGGGCAGGTGGAAGACGACACGTCCACCGTTGGAACGAAAAAGAGGAGCGAAAGGGTGAACAAGAGAGTGGAAGAAGAAACTGAGCAACATTCATGACAGCCGTATACCGTCTTGGTCGCTCTGTGACGACAGGCATGAAAATAAGCATGCAACGGTTCGTCTGACTCATTCCGATTCTCTGTTGCGCGTTGTCGTCCGGTGTTCCAGCGGCTCAACGATTGCCATTCATGGCACCTTCGACGTTCCGTCTCAACCACATTGGCGTGTTTGCCAAACCTTTACCTCCAACAGATGAGGGGCAAGGGGAGGATACGAAGGGCCACCACAGCGCTCGCAGGGGATAAACAAAAAGAGAATGAAGTCGTGGGTCAGTAAGACATCTGGGGGAGAACTCCTTCGTGGAAGACAAGACGTCACCTCGCTACACCTGGCCCATTCCGACTCTGCGTCGTAACGACTTCCTATGCGATGTAACTGCACAAGAACAATACAAACGAATGTAACACGCACACACGTGTGAGGAGCGCGTGGCACAAACGAAACAAAGGAAAGGATGGCAAGAGAACAACACAGAAAGAGAATAGAAGAGGATCGAGCAGAGGAGGGGGAGAGATGCAGAAAAAGGAAGAAGATATGGCACAGCCTCCCTGCGTGAAGGGGCGGAGATGGCAGCTTCTTGCCGCGGTCGCCACCTCCCCCTCCGCCCATCCTTTCAGGTTCGCGTGCCTCTCTTTTGCTCTTCCTTTTCGCGTTTCCTTATTTTTTCTTTCCCTTTTCTTGCACGCGACGGTGCGTCGCCCCTTCTTTCCCCGGGCCCACAGCCTCAGCAAACAACGCCCCCGCAAGGACAAACGCACAGGGGCATCCACACACTTGCCCGTCACGGACACACAGTCTTGGGGCAAAAGGGAACAAGAGCGCAAGTAGGGTATTTTTTTCGTTCAACGTCTCCATTGTACTATGGAACATGAACTCGACTCCACTCTACCGGGCCTGTCGTAGGCCAATCGCCCAGTCCCAAGCAGCGGTAGACGCGCTTTACAGCAATGCGCCGACTCAGTCATCTGCACACGGCTCCGGTCTAACTCTGCCCACCCGCCCCGCAGGTCGCCTCACAGCTGCTCCCATGATGCCGGTCGCCACCTCTGGGGCATCCCTCACGGTGGCGCGGGCCCCTCCACACCAGTGGGCAGTGCGAGAACCGCGTGAGATACACTCGAGTCACGCTGACACTTCGCCCATCACGCGTATGGCAAAGGCGTCTTCACTGTCGCAGATCGCTCTGACGCAAAGCCATCCAGGGCCTCACCGCCGACATCAGCAGCGATACATCGCTCTGACTTCCCCATGTCGTGGGTGCTGGACCCTGTCACCACCAAAAGTGGCTCTGCATTGACAACGATAGGGAAGGCTGCCTGGCTTCTCCACAGAGTGGGGGTACCGGACTCTGATAGCACGCTGAGGTGTTCCCCGTCATCAGGTAGAGCGCAAAGGGCGAGGGGGAAAGAAACGGTCTCAAGAGAATAAGAGTCGAGATGACATACGCACAGCACGTCTTTCGAAGTTTGGTGAAGGCAAACAAGCCGCACAAGAAAGAGGGGTGTACAATGGAGAAAAAAGGCGAAGGGAAGGAAAAGGGGGAGGAAAGAGGAAGACAACAACAAAGACAAAAGGAGTGGTGTTTGCTATCAAACAAACCCGGAAAACGACAACTATGAAGTCCGAAATAGCAGAGATACCCGACGCGGTGATGCAGGCGCATGTCAACCAAGTCGATCTACGAGATTGCCAACGTACTTTTGAATTGAGGGGTCTGCGCGCGCGTTAGGGTCCTGCTGCAGCTTGCGAATATCCTCTCGCAAGTTCAGCGCAATAAACTTGCGACGGAATACATCGTATGCACAAAACGAGTTGATAGTGAGCACTGCGACCTTTTTTGATGACGGTGTGTCGTCGTCACGCAACATCTTCAGCAGAGATTCAACGACGCTGGACTCTGCCAAGGAGCTCACGAGCTGGTCTCCGTTTCGAACAAAGTTGCTCAGCGCCCCGGCAGCGTTTTGACGCGTCTTTGCGTCCCCACACGCCAGAAGACCCACCAGCGAGGGAATGGCTGGGCTCAGCA
The DNA here is from genome assembly GCF_000227135.1 of Leishmania donovani. Classification (NCBI taxonomy): domain Eukaryota; phylum Euglenozoa; class Kinetoplastea; order Trypanosomatida; family Trypanosomatidae; genus Leishmania; species Leishmania donovani. The sequence continues at coordinate 94,194 of NC_018240.1, read as the reverse complement.
AATTGTACAGATAGCCACTATGAAACGCAGCATTGCCAATGGCAAACGCTGCCAACTTCTGTGTCTGTGCGTCGCTGTCGCTGCAGCACTTCACCAGCCGCTCTACAATGTGGTTCTTCTCAAGTGGCTCAAAGAAGAAGTCGGAGTGCTTACACAAATTCCCAATAAGCGTGCATGTCTTGCCGCGTAAATCTTTTTCTGAGTGCTGGAGGAGCGCAGCCAAGCAATCATACAGGTTGGATCTATGAATGGGCTCATAAAACTCTGCAGACATGCGTGCCATTTGCGAAAGCACCACCAATCCGTCCGACATCAGCCCTGTGCCTGCTTTGTCTGGGTCGAGAATACGCCTGATTCGAGCGGCGTCTACACCGCCACAGTCTACGAAGGCCTTGATGGAGTCTGCGGAGTTGGCGCACAGCTTCGCGATGATGGCGAACGGGCTCCCGAGAAAAACCCCCTCAGAGTAGTCCATAGCGTGCACAAGCAGCTCGATAACTTTCTCCTTGTACAGAACGCGGCTGACGTCGCCTAGCAGCTTGTCCTCCACAGGCGTTGGATTTGAGGACGAGCTCACGGGACGCAGTGAGTCAGATAAAATCTGAGACACAATTGTCACGTGCGCGCTGACGCCGGTCGCGCCACCGCCGCGACACGCCGGCCAGTAAAAAAGCTGACGGAAGTAATCGGTTTTCATTGTGCGGCAGATGACTGAGAGCCAGCATAGGCTCCCTGACTCCCCTGAGTAGGGGGCTATCGGCTCCATCAGCAAACTCATCGACAGAGCTTGCTCCTTCTCCTGCTGAAATATCTGCTGCGCCGCTCGCAACAGCGTCTGGACACCGTTGGGTGACAATTCCATCCTTGGATCGCTGTCACGCAGAAGTGTCATGACCAACAGTGCCAGGCTTTTGGTGTCACTCTCCAAAAAGCGGTGCTCTGATCTACCAGGCAGCTTGGCGTAGACGAGCGAGTCTGAGTCTGAGAAAACCAGCGACAGCATATGGGCGACGCCATCTAGCAAGCCGTAGTCAGGATACCCATAGCTACTTCCCAGCGCCCGCGGCGTTACAGGTCGACTCGGTGCGTCTGTCACGGCATCGACGATGGAGTAAATCCCGTCTAGCAGCGCACCATTCACCTTAAACGAGACAATATCCTTCAGCTCTCGATGAGCGAAGGCGATGAGGAGTGCCGCTGCCGCTGCATAGACCAGCGGGGGGGTTTTATTCCGATGCGCGTCTACCATGCCGGCCTCGTAATAGCAAACAGCGGAGAGACCTTGCGTCACGAGCTCCAGCACCTCCTCACGATTTATCCGCTGCGGGGATGCCAGCTTGACGTGCGGAATGACGATAGACACCGTGTGAAAAACAAGAGCCGCATACTCGTGCGACGTCTCGCCCCTTGAGACACTGTGATGGTTGACAGATTTGAGGATGGCCGCCCACATTTCCGGAAAAGTCCGCAGCTGTGTCACCATCGGTCCAAAGCTGTTCTCCCAGCGGAAACACTGGAACATGATCTTCACACACGTTTCGGCAAGAGAATCGCCGCCGCTGCTTATTTCGCTAATGATGAAATCAAGCGCCGTGTGAGGCTTCTTCATCAGCTTCAGAGCAACCTGCTGTCGAATAAACAGATCCTCCTGCTGACGTGAGTGTTTTTCCTCTAACACCGCCAACCCGTCGCGTTTCGGACGCTGGGAGGGAAAGGCAAGCAAATCACCATGTTCCGGAAATACCAGCTCTTGCACGAACTGCAGCACTAAACCGACAACTTTCACCGACTGCTTCTCGTTGAGCAGCGTCAACGCGGCCTCCAGGACCCCGGAGTCGAACACTCCAAGAAGAGCAGTGCTTTTTGTTACATCCCCATTGGACGCCCTAGCCATCCGCACCAGCTGGGTGAGTGTGGCGCAGACGTCGAACTCGCAACCGCTCGTGAGCTTCTGCACTGTCTTCAGGTTGAAAATGTCATCGCTTTGGGTAGACTTGCGCTTTGGGGCCGCACGACCAGCGTTTCCATGAAGTCGAAGACACCCTAGTCTATCCATTCGGGCCTTCATCCTCGAATCGTGCTGCATAATAGCATCCTGCCACGACGCGTCACTCTTCGTCAGCTGCACAAATGGGTGGTTCAGCAGTTCAGGCCAATTGAGCCGCGAGGACGCAGACTTGGTCAAGAGGCCGCTAAGAAAGCTCTTGAACTCGGGGCTAATCGGATCATTGGCCTTGGAATCGTACTTGACTGGCTCACAAACGATCTTCTTGATCAAAGCAAAAAGGTTGTTCGTGTAGAAAGGCGGTTTGCCGTAGTACAATTCATACAATATGCAGCCTAGCGACCACAGGTCAACTCGGTTGTCGTACGCGCGCTCTTGCACCAGCTCCGGAGCCATGTAGAGCGGTGTACCCTTGATGCTCGTTAGTACGATTGTGTTGTAGCTCATAGAGCGCGCAAAGCCGAAATCTGCCAGTTTTACAGCACCGTTCTGTCCAATTAAGATGTTCTGCGGCTTCATATCACGGTGAATGATTCGATTAGAGTGAAGGTAATTCAGTGCCTGGATGAGTTGCTTTGCAATCTTCTGCACCTCCTTCGCCGGCAGCTGCTTTTCATCTTCCAGGATGTCATATAGCTCACCCTGTGCATACTCCATCACCACTACAAAGTCGGAATCCGTCTCAAATGAGTCAAAGAGCATGATAATATGCGGATGATTCAGCTTCGTCAAAATCTCGATCTCGCTCCTCAGATTTTTCAGCTCCTTCTCGTTTTTGCCTTTCTTGACAATGAATTTCATTGCTACTATTTGGCCCGTGCCCTTGATACGGGCTTTGTACACTTTGCCAAAGGAGCCCTCTCCGATGGACTCGATTATTTGGTAGTTCTCCATCGTCACAAGCATCTTTGCAAGCACAATCAACGGTCAATGCAAGAAAGAGTGGAAAGTGAAAATGGATACATCAGAGAGAGGGCTGCATAAAGTACTCCCTCTCCGTCAATAATAATAATAATGACGGAAAGAAAACCACTGACAGGATTTCGCCTCCCCGGGAAACCGTGACATGCTTTTTTTTTAACATCTCCATTCAGCGACGATGGTTTGCTCTGACTTCCCCCACGCTGTGGGTATTTGACCCTTATACCACGTCGGTGTCCTCTGTTATGAGGAATACTGTAGCGAAACAAGATCTCCAGTGGCAATCTAGAACTGCGAGATAACACTCAGTAGGTCAGCACAGGACTTTCTCAGTGCCGCGGTAAATTTGCTGTATTTTTTTTCCCCTGAGGAGGGGTGCATTCAGCTCCATAGAAATATCATTTGCCCTTGTTCGCTTTTTTCTGTTGATTTGAGAAAATGTACATACCGTAAAGGGGAAGCCGCGCAGCGAGCGGAGAGTCCCTTTTCTCGGAGCATGATGGTAGTTGTAACGCTAAAAAAAAATCTATTAGAAAAATCGGGGGCAAATTTAGAATGCGAGAAAACAGTTTTTTCGAGAAATATTGTAGTTGCCAATATACGGTACAGAAACATGTAATAGTCGTTTCCGTCGCTCATACACACCCCGTGAAAAAGGGACAACTTATAAACAGGAAAGCAAAATCAAAAAAGGAGTAAAAGGTGCTCCATCTAACTCCTCAGCCTTATCTGCTTCCTCAGGCCCTGAAGCCTCACCCGCCTCCGCGGTTTCAGCCATCGCCGCCTCGCGGGCAGCCCGCCGCTCAGTACTCGCTCGGGTCTGCTCCGCGTAAATAGCGTCGACATCAGGGGTCTTCAACCTCAATCTGGTCACAGACCCCGCTCCTCTGCTCATCAACAGAGATAGACCCGCGCTGGGTGTAGATACTCGTGATCTCCACCATGCTCTGGTCACCGAGCATCTGCGCGAGACTAACAGCGGAGCTGATAGCGAGATTCAGCGCAGCAATTGTCAGCTGTAGAATACCCTCTTGCAGACGAAGCTTCGCCTTTTCAGCAGAGATAGCGTTCACTTTCTAGAGGCCCACACGGACAACATTATTCGGGACATCAGCAGTGCCGGTCATTTATGTGGAGAGAGAATAATAAAATTGTAGAGAGCTAGTCATGGTCGAGCACGGCCTAAACTCGTGTAAGCACAGCGAAGTAGTAGAGGGGGAATAAGAGGAAATAAAGCGTGAGAAAATAGCCATGCTTTCCGCCTTTTGCCATTCTTTTGCATTCCCATGCATACGCGGAGTATAAAGATTCGCTACGCGCTTTTACGGCCACCCCGGCAGATTTCTCTTAGGTGAGCTAATGCAGCCACAAAACGTGTAGCATTCGCTTTTTCATTTGTCCTTTGCTTATTTGGGGCACAGTATTCGGACTCTATTTTTCATGGTCGTTTTGCGGGCAGCTCCAAAAAAAAAAAAGCTGCCGCACCGCTACAATATTTTTCGAAAGGAAAAAAATGAGTCCGTGCTTTGATATGAAAAATTGAGCGTTTTCTCGTGCCTTTTTTTTCTCAACTAACACGTCGCGACCCTAGCCGGCTCGTCTAGCACACGAGCTGCGGTATATCAAATCACCACTGGAGAGGATTCATGCATTTTTTTTCATTTCGACATTTTTGTTTGAATTTTACCTACGCAGCACAGCAACACTTTTTCATTGCCTAAATCCTTTTTTTGTTTGTTTTTTCAGTCATCAAAAAAAAGTGATGGTCATTTTTTTTCGCTTTAATAGAGGACAAGAGAGCGAGACCGTGTATATTTGTTGCGACTTTCAAATTTGGGTTTTCTTTGTGATTCGCGCCACCCAGGCAGCTGAGCTACTCATCATCGGCCTCATCCGCTTCCGCGCGGGCCTTTGCGATTTCGCGATCCTTCTGCTGCTGATCATAGATAGCGTCAAAATCAGGAGATTTGACAACAACAACCTCAATCTTGTCGGTAGTGGTGGAGCGAACATCGTCGAACTGCGCGCGTGAAGTGCAAATCTTCTTCACCTCCACGACACCCTGGTTCTTGAGCAGCTCCACAACAGAGACAGCGTCGGCAATTGCAGTACCGAGAGCGGAGATGACGACCTCCGGGTAGCCTTCATGAAGACGGTGCTTCGTGTAGTCAACGTAACCGAACTTGCGCTTGTTCGAGCTCACACGAACAATCGCGTTTCCGCCGTTTTCAGCTGACATCTTGGTACAAAGGAAAAGGTAGCGGTTTTTGGAATAAATGTTGCTCTCTAAAGCTTTATTTGCAGACTGTGTGAGAAAAGAGAAATTAGAGGAGTGAGAAAAGAGATGATAAAGAGAGCAGTTAACAGTCAATGCGAGCCTTCATCCCCGCATTAACCATACACGCTAACGCGAAGGGGATGAAATCTTTCCGGAGCAGTTTTCGAGCCATCAATTCCTGTAACAACGGCACTGCGCATTTAGTAAGAGACGTTGAAGATGTGGACACCAGCCAACCGTGAAAACCCTGTCCAAAGAGTCTGTTGTCACCTTCTTTGGGCACTTCACTTTGACTCCGGGAAACGGAACCGCATATTATTCAGCGCTGTGTCACAATACCTAGATACTCGCGAAAAAAAGTACTGTTTTTCGTTTTCAGCCGTACTCACAGTGTAGCACCAAAAAGAGTTGCATCGCGACACGACACGCGGACTCTGCGCACGGAACCCCTTCGATAAATGGTCATGGCTGCATGTGGCTCCTTGCAATAAACTGTCTGCGATGTCCTATCAGCGGAAGGCGCCTCTGTGAACCACCTGGCTTGAATACATCATGCTTGGGCTCACTGGAGCAGCTTTAGAGGAACCGATCTTGAGAAAGGAGCGGCGCACAGCAGCGGAAGTCGGTAAAGGTTTATCGCTCGTTCACCGCACTGTAGCAGCCCTCCGACCTCCTCTGCTTACACCCCTCTTCACTGCCCTTGCGGGGAAAACAGCACGCAAAAATGCGGGGAAGAAGCTTGAATGCGCGCATTTATGCAGAGAACCCTCCCCCTCCCACCCCACTTACTCCTTCCCCTTTTTCTTGTCTAAGAGCCGGCAGAACGCAACTGCGCGGCACGCCCCGCGCCATATGCGTGTCGTCGGGGGAACGCGGACACAACCTCTGCTAAACCCCAAAAAGAAAACACGCAACACAACGCCAATACAGTTATCCCCCCCCCCGCAAATTTCTTCACCACACCAAAGCGCAAGCGACGAGAGGTCAACGATGGATGAAGCCTCCCTAGTGTGGGCGGCAAAAAACCCACATTAGTCCAATCAGACATACACAGGAAACACCTGGAAAAGGCAAAACAGCTATCGACCGCCAGATCACTGAGGAAGTCGTGCTTGTTTTCGCGTCAAAACGACCCCCCCCCCTCAAAAAAAAAGCCGCGACATGCATCTACCCTACCCTCTGATATCCCACACCCTTTTCCCAGCCGAAAAGGCTGTCTTAGCCAACGGCGCTGCCATGGGCTAGTCTGAACATCCTCCACGCATCTATTGCTCCCTTTGTCTCATCTGAGAAACGAAGCAGCATCAGCAGAGTATCCCCGGCAGGAAAAATAGACGCCAGCCCGAAAGGACGCTACCCGCGCACCCCTGTACGCTGGAAATCCCTTGCGGAGAATATGGTGAAGCCGGCTCCTTTTCCCTTCGCCCACCCTGAAAGCACCGAAAACGAACTGCTGCCCCGCTTGAAAACCGCACCAAAGCAGAACTTCCCAAAGTCAACTATCTTTTGAAACCCCAGCAGGCGCCATGACTTCATACATGCGACTTGTCTTTTTGTTTACCTCAATGCAGCCGTGTTTTTCCCAAGGGCAAAGCGCTTTTTTCACGCGACGTCACCAGCCACCTTTCGTTGCGACAAGAAAAAATTTATTTGGAAGATCGACAGAGTGATAGGCAGATCGAAAGCCGTGAATAAAAAAAACGCACACATGAAATAGCAATTGCACCGGTGAATTGTTTCTTACGATACCACATTCCTGTTACAGTAAAAACATTCCGATTGCCGCGCCGCCCCTTTGTCCGTAAAAAAGGCCTAATAAAACCATACGGCGCCCCCATGATGGGTTTCTACCTCGCCAGAATAACGAAAATTCTCAACACCAAGCCACTTTCCTATCCATTGGAAAACCCGGTAAGCAAGAACAGCCCCGCACCCAGGGTACAACATCCTTGGCCCAGCCTTTTTCAGAAAGCTCTTCCACACACTTCTGTCACCCGATGGCTCCCCCAACAACGCACCGAACAAATAAATTTTGATGCTCGGATAAAAGTTTGATGCCGCATTTTTCTTTCGGACACCAAACCCACTTCACGGGGCTAAACCCCTTACGATCACCAAAGCTTTATCACATTTGAATTTTTCTAAAGAGGCCCAAGGCTCACCACCACACACCTTCTATGATTTTTCAACTTCGCCACACTCGGCGGCCATCCCCCTGCAGGCGCCACCCCACCCCCAGCGCCGGCAAAAAAACCCGACACCAAAAAAGCATACCACCAGCAACCCTGCCGATAAACGCCGCAAGTCGTCAAAAAAAGACCCTTAACGCCTGTCACGGAAGCGGCTTTCACTACACCGGTATGAAAGAGCCCACGGATCCCTTTCCGAAGCCGCAAAGACCCGATGATAGTCCCACGTCCTGCCGCCCTGTGGCGCTGGCCACCGATATCCGCAAGCTGCTTGGGCACATGATCCTGCGACGGCTTGGCGGCCATGTTGCAAACAGACTGCAACCACACCGCCACGGCTTCCGTCCCCATCGCTCCACCGTAGGTCTCCCCGGGCTTGCCCCTCCACAAAGCAGCCCGGCACCAGGCAGACACCAAGACATGCGCAGCGCTT
>NC_018240.1:83905-86269 GCF_000227135.1 Leishmania donovani | reverse complement strand
CACCAGCAACCCTGCCGATAAACGCCGCAAGTCGTCAAAAAAAGACCCTTAACGCCTGTCACGGAAGCGGCTTTCACTACACCGGTATGAAAGAGCCCACGGATCCCTTTCCGAAGCCGCAAAGACCCGATGATAGTCCCACGTCCTGCCGCCCTGTGGCGCTGGCCACCGATATCCGCAAGCTGCTTGGGCACATGATCCTGCGACGGCTTGGCGGCCATGTTGCAGACAGACTGCAACCACACCGCCACGGCTTCCGTCCCCATCGCTCCACCGTAGGTCTCCCCGGGCTTGCCCCTCCACAAAGCAGCCCGGCACCAGGCAGACACCAAGACATGCGCAGCGCTTGTGGGCTCTATGCCTGCACGCGTGGCTCGGCAGGTCGCGGCGCCACCATTGCGGCGCTAAGGAGGTACTGTGTAGACCCGCGCCGCGCCCGCTGAGCCAACGGGCTCTCAGACGGTGGTTGCGCCCGCGGCCGCTTCCAGAAGAGGCCCGGGCTTGCATGCGTTGCTCCACAGGGGTCTGCCCAGGGCCCTCCTCCCCCCACCCCTATGGCGGGCTCGCTGGGTGCGGGGGGTGGGGGAACAGTGCACCCGGGCTGCGCCACGCCTTCTTAGCTGATACGCTCGCGCCCCCGCGCCCTCCGCAGACAAGGGCGTCGCGCCGGCCGCGCTGCCATACGCCCTCTGGGGGCGGGGCGCTTAGTGGGGCTCTGGGTGCCCCCCAAAAAAGGATGTGCACCCGCCTTGGCGCGCGGCGCCGCAACCAACCGCAACTCCCCGCCGCACCAACGCGCTTGGAAAAGGGTCGCTGCCCTCGCCTTCCGGGCCTGGGCTTTTGCCAAGTGCGCGGCATTGGCCACGGCGTCGCCGCGGCTATGGGGGGGGTGGCCGCGGCTCGTCTTGGCGGGGCGGGGGCGGGGCCCGCCGAAGGACCCGCCCCGGTTCCCCCAGGTGGCGCTGCTCGAACCAAGGCTGCTCTATGGCGCCGGCGCGTGGACGAACGGAGCTCGCCGAAACTGCTGGGGGGCCTTTGGGGGCTTTCACGCGAACGCGGCCGCAGTCATCGCGGGCACCCCCCCCTCGCGACACGCAGGCAACGGGAATCCAACGAGAGAGGCGGGGGCACACTGTCCCTCGACAACGTGGCGCTGCTGCGCCGCATCCGCCTGCATCCCCCCGCGCCGACGCGAGGAAGCCACCTTGCATATTCGATGCGGTGTGTGTGTGTGTGTGTGTGTGCGTCGGATGGCGGTGTGGCCACGGCGCGTCGGCAGTTCTCGAGCGGCTATACCGGCGTGGGCCCTTTCGGGGCACCGCACGCACACGCATCGCCCATGCGCAGCGTTCGCGTGTGGTCTCGCATCTCTCTCCCTCGCGGGCTGTGTGCGGACACTCCCGTCGAGGATAAAGCAGCGGCATGCAGGCAGCGACCCTCTCGCCTCGCGAAGCGCCCATGCTCGCTGTGGGAGGATGGCGCGGTACAGACAGGCATCCTGCCAGGAGCGACCGCGACGCCTTATTGCAACAGTATGCCCGCAGGCGCGGCAGCGGCAGGCCGCGGCCAGCTTGCTCGCAGTTGTCGCACTGAGTGTCAAGCAGTGGGTCTGGAGCTTGAGCTGCAACGGCGACAGCTCGATGAGCTCAGGCGCGAAAAGCTAATGGCCGTTGCTGCTCCGGACTCGGTCTTTCTCCCCATGGCGCTCGGCGCGGGCCCTAAAACGGCGGGGGTGGGGTGTTGCGGCGTGTTGGGGTGCAGATGCCGGCGCTGCTAGCCCGTCGCGTGCGCCTCTCATTTCCGTTTGCCTTTGGCCGTTGAGGATGAGAGCACCGTGGCGAAGCTGACGAGCTTGCAAAATCGGCAACGCCAGAGGCGCCGACGCCAGCTGCACGGATCGCGGGCCGGGTCTCCGGTCGCAGATGCCAGGCCGACATCCCCCTTCATCCGCACGGCAGACGCCTGCCGCCGCCGCCCTCGAGCGCAGGACCCTGGACGCGGCCCGCTGGGATCAAGACATGCAGTGCAGCCAGGTCCGTGCGGAGTCCGCCGCGCAGCGCGTACCCGACGAGGAGGCGAGGAAGGGCAGGAAGAGCTTGATAGGCGCATGACCCGATTCGGTGGCAGGACGGCTTGTCCCATGACGGCCAGGCGTTAGCGGCAGTGCCGCGGCGGCAGGCGATCGGTGGCTGTGTGGTTGTGCATGCGTATCCGTTTGCTGGCTTGTTCGCGGGTGGAATACGGACGCGTCGAAAATGCTGAAGTCGATGACGATGGTGCCCAGCAGATGCAGCTCGTGTGCGCCCGTATGCCGATGTGTGTGTGCGATGCAGCATGCAGGTTAGGCGCACTGTGGCACCTTTT
>NC_018240.1:78812-83806 GCF_000227135.1 Leishmania donovani | reverse complement strand
GTCCGTGCGGAGTCCGCCGCGCAGCGCGTACCCGACGAGGAGGCGAGGAAGGGCAGGAAGAGCTTGATAGGCGCATGACCCGATTCGGTGGCAGGACGGCTTGTCCCATGACGGCCAGGCGTTAGCGGCAGTGCCGCGGCGGCAGGCGATCGGTGGCTGTGTGGTTGTGCATGCGTATCCGTTTGCTGGCTTGTTCGCGGGTGGAATACGGACGCGTCGAAAATGCTGAAGTCGATGACGATGGTGCCCAGCAGATGCAGCTCGTGTGCGCCCGTATGCCGATGTGTGTGTGCGATGCAGCATGCAGGTTAGGCGCACTGTGGCACCTTTTCTCTTCGAACGCGAGATGGAGGCGGCGTAGAGGCACTCAGTCGCCGTGCGCGTGGACTTGCATGCGAAGGAATGGAGCCACATCCACGCAAAGGGAGTGGTGGGCGAAACCGGGGCCGCACCGAAGACGGAGAGGCAGTGGTGATGGTGACCCTTGCGCTGCTGCCGCTGATGCCGACCGTGCCATCGCTAGTGTTGTTGAATCTCTCCACTGCAGGCGCAAGAGACTCGGACATTCCTGCTCTTCATAGGCGTGCCCTCTCCACGTCTGCTCAGCACCGACGCGAGAGTGAAGCATGTGCGCGTGTGGTGCGTCGGCGTGGGCGTGTTGCGCGCCTGTGAAGCCGCGCCTCAGGCCTGTTCATGAGAGTGACCTTCCACTGCCTTCTCCTCTTCTCTCTGGTGCCTTATGCACTTCCCATGCGGACTTCTAACGGACATCGATACCCACGCCCACACACGCGCTTCTTTGCCGACCTGGAGTTTCTCTCTCCTGACTGTGCACCCTTTCTATCAGTGTTACTCCCCCCCACCTCTTTCTGCGCACACACCCACACCAGACCCACTGCCATCATGCAGCTCCGTCGCGCCACCATGGAGGACATGTACGAGATGCAGCACAGCAATCTCCGTTGCCTTCCGGAGAACTACAACCTGCGGTACTACTACTACCATCTCCTGTCATGGCCGCAGCTGCTCTACGTGCAGCAGGATTACAACCGCAACACCGTTGGCTATGTTCTAGGCAAGATGGACGATGAGGAGGTGCCGGATAAAAAGCATGGCCACATCACGTCCTTGGCCGTGCTGCGGTCGCATCGCAAGCTCGGCATCGCGTCGCGCGTGATGCGGGCGACTATGAAGGAGATGGACGCCGAGTACGGCGCTCACTACTGCTCTCTGCATGTGCGCAAGACGAACGACGCCGCGCTGCACCTCTATCAGGACACCCTCGGCTTTCGCTGCGTCGGCGTAGAGGAAAAGTACTACATGGACGAGGAGGACGCGTATCACATGAAGAGCTTCTTTCACCAGGCGAATCCCGGCTCCTACGTCGACGATCACAAGCGGCTGATCCGCAAGGCGGTGCCTGGTGAGTTGGAAGGCAGCCCGGCCGCGGCTGGCGCGTCGTCGCCGGCGTCCGGCGGACGCGGCGGGGACAAGAATGGCAAGAGGGGCAACGATAAGGCCGCGAAGGAGATCTCCGCGAAGGAGCGGGAGGCGGCGATGGCCGAGCTGCTGGGGCTGGAGACGGGCGGCAAGGGCAGGGTCGCGGGTGGTGGTGCTGGCGGAAAAGGCAAGAGCGGCAACAGCAGCGGCAGCGGCGGGAAGAGAGGCAGCGGACGACAGAAGTAGCCGACACTTCCTTCCCTCTTTCTCCGTTTCGTTACAGCGTGCCATGCTCCTCTGTGTGATAAGAGGCTAAGCAGACTGGGCTGTCGGTGTACACCCAGCACCCGGCGTACACGCACAACACATCCAACATGAAGCAGACCCCCCCCTCCCCCCCAAACACACACGCACACATACACACACAGACATACCTACGCGAAGCGGCGGCAGGCAGACTGCCCCCTCGTCACTCTAATGCCGACTTTTTTTCTCTCAGGGTCCTCCTCATGAAGTCGTTAAAGTCGACACTCTGAGTAGTGCCGTGCTTTTCTGTCTCTCTGCTCTGCTCCGGCCATCTCGTCTCGTGGACAGTTTTCACGGAGTACGAGTCTGCGTGTTTTACTGTGCCTGTGCGTGTGTTCCATGGCCCTGCCCATCCTCATTCCACTTCTCCCCTTCTTCTGCCCTCTCTCACCCTTGACGACTTACACGCACCTGCGTGAAGGAAAGCACGCAGAGTTCAAGAGAGAACATGTTCGAGCCTTTGCGTGAGTTGCTCTTGGAGGACCCGCAGGCACTCATAGAAGATGAGCGTGTGCTTGGTGAGAAGGCCGGGCGGCTGTTTGGCTTTCGCGACTTCAGTGCCTACGCCACGCTCGGCGGCGCCGTTTATCCACTGCTGCGGTGTGCCAACGATGGTGTCGTGTCGTGGGGCGCAGTGCACGGCGTGAATGGCTCCAGCAACGGCAGCGGGAGTACGCGGACCACCAACTCGGCCTCATCTTTGCCCGCAGGCGGGGATGCTGTCCTCACATCGTCGTCGCTGCACGGCCAAGGCGAGGTGAATACGAGGTGGTGGCCGTCGCTGGCGACTGCGACAGACGCGCGCCGGCGCTCTCGCCACGGACGTCGCTCTTGGCTTCAACAGCTGTGGGCATCTGCGCCGCATCTCATTCCGCATCTCGCCCACTGTCTCGTCAAGGCGGCGTCGTTTGCACTGCCGGGCCTTCGCAGCGTGTTCCCAACTGCTCTACCGGGTGCACGGCGGCTGCTACTGGCGCGGCGGTCTCGCTGTGGTGGGCCTGAGCGTGTAACGGGACTTAGCTTCCATCCTTCGTACATGTGGCTTGCGGTAGCGGTGGAAGAGGGCGGCGCCGACGCTTCAACGCGCGTCGTTGTTTACGACGTGGGCGAGGGAAGGGTGATGTGTGTACTGACGCACGCCTTTCAGACGAAGGTGAGCTGGTTGCAGTGGAGGCCTCAGTCGCGCGATGTCCTGGCGGTGGGGTGCTGCGGCGGTGTGCTGCTGTGGAGACTGTTTGCGGACTCCTCAGGAAGCGCCGCTGCTGCGCCCTGGTCCGCTCCCAAGGCATTCGCGAACGCGGACGTCTCCGCACGCGCTTTGTTCTATCGCGCCCGCAGCGGCTTCACCGTCACTGCCGGTGCCTTTGCGCATCAAGACGCGAACACCCTCGCCTGCGCAAGCGTTGGCGACACGCGCCTCGTTTTTCTCCAGTTGAATGAGCCGCCCTTTCAGCCGCAGGCGTGCGGCACCGTTGTCGTTCCCTCTGTCGACGGCGGCCTGGGCCAGGTGGTGTTCGATGACGATGACTTGTTCCTGCTCTGCACGGTGTGCGAGCACGGTTCCCTGGCGCTGGTGCGCATTCGGCCCTCACCCACATCTGCATCCGCCGCTTCGTCGGTCGCGGCGTTCCAGTCGTGTGTCGTGCCTACACCAGCCCCGGTGGACTGCGTCGCTCGTGCCACGGGCCTCGGACCTTCCCTCTACTTTATGAGCACCGCCAGGCTCGAGGGCGTCTTGCTCGCCCGCATCAACCCCTTCATCGGCGTCGAGGTCGTCTCGATGATCTCCACCGGATTGTACCGCGGCGTGGGTGGCTGTGTCACCGGCTTGGAGTGCAGCCGCCGCCGTCTGTGGATCCAAACAGAGACGAACCACTTGCTGGTTTGCCGGTGCGGGCTGCGGGACGGCGCCATCTCGCTAATCCCTATCGGGGTCGCGGCGATAGAGGTGGTTGCAATGGCGTCCTTCGCAGGGTGCACGACGGGCTCTCTCCTCGCAGCGGTGGAGGTAGACGGCACCATCCACTTTCTTCCCTCGTATCATGGCTAGTATCTCGAGGGGCACGCGCAGACTCGGACGCTCATGCACGCTACCGTGTGGCGTCCGCGCCGATGAGCCAGAGACATGCAAGGATGTGTGCGTACTGACAACGTTGGTGCCTGCGCGTGCGCCTGGGGTATTGCAAGAGATGCCGAGGCGACGATCAGCAACGCAAGGAGAGCGCTAAGGAAACCATAAGCACTGCCGCCACCACACCATCATCGCCACAGAACTTCATAAAGTAGCGGCAGAGCAGAGGCGCACATGCGGAACTCATAGACGGACCCGCGTCAGCGTCAGGAGGACCGCATGAAGACGCACGGGGAGGGGGCCCTTTACGGAGCGACGTAGGCGCAAATTCAGACGGTGTAGGGTAGGCCGAGATGTGGGTGAGCGATTTGCTGCTCTCGGAGTTGCCCACGAAGAGTCGAGCAGATCAGTGAATCTGTGGGCTCAGATCGCTTGATGACTGCCCTCTGGAGCCTCCTCGATCTCCTCTCCTCTGCGCTCTCTCGCTGAGGTGTTTTGGCGTGTACTGATGTCTCGTGCGCGCCTCGCGCTCTTTGCTATCTTCCCTTCTCTGCGTGTTCCTCTCTCTATCCTCCCTTCTCTTGAACGCGCATAGCCGCCCCCCCTCCCCCCACTCCCCTAATAATATGGAGGTGAGGCACATCGAAGTGGCGTGCCCTGAAGACGTGGTGGGGGTGTTGTGGGGGTGGGCACTCCTGAGGACTCGTCGGGAGACGACCTGCTCGAGGAGCGTTTCCCTGAGGGACGACACCATCGCCAACAAGGCGCGGGCGCACGGAACCGCCAGCAGAACGGCACGCTACCGGTGGGGGTACTGTACCTCTTGCGCCGCAGTTTGGAGGGGGCGGTGATCTACATGCAGGCAAGACCTCCCACCTGGAATTCGACACACTTTCTCGTCGCTGCCTCCCGCACCATGCGACGCTTCGCTGCGATGCAGTATGCCGTGCTCAGCGGCGCTAACGGGCTCGTGCTCTCCACCAGTAGGCCAGCAGGTCGTGGGTGCGCCGTACCTTCCACAAGCTCTGCGGTCGCATCGGATCGCGGGAATCTTGGAGAAGGCGCCGGACAGCATGCCCGCTCTCTTGACCGCGTGCGATTCTGCACCCTCAGCCAGCGTACCGTAGGCGCCACGTCGCAAGCTCCGCGCGGTGGGGCCGGGCTTATCAGTCTCTCG
>NC_018240.1:77912-78713 GCF_000227135.1 Leishmania donovani | reverse complement strand
GATCTACATGCAGGCAAGACCTCCCACCTGGAATTCGACACACTTTCTCGTCGCTGCCTCCCGCACCATGCGACGCTTCGCTGCGATGCAGTATGCCGTGCTCAGCGGCGCTAACGGGCTCGTGCTCTCCACCAGTAGGCCAGCAGGTCGTGGGTGCGCCGTACCTTCCACAAGCTCTGCGGTCGCATCGGATCGCGGGAATCTTGGAGAAGGCGCCGGACAGCATGCCCGCTCTCTTGACCGCGTGCGATTCTGCACCCTCAGCCAGCGTACCGTAGGCGCCACGTCGCAAGCTCCGCGCGGTGGGGCCGGGCTTATCAGTCTCTCGCAGCGCATGCGCGCGACAGCAGTGGCCCAGCGAGGATTGTGGCCTGCACATGACCTTCCACTGCTTTGCACATCACCTGCCTGTACGAGTAGCAGATGGGCCGGCAGCGGCCGCTCGCCTCCAGCCTTGGCCTACACGAGGCGCCCGCTTCACGGCAGAACACCCTCGCTCTACCCCAGTTGGGGCAACGGTCGCCTTGGTGACGGACCATCACCACCCCTCCCCATCCTGCATGCGCAGAAAGCAGCTGAATGGGTTTTAGCGGCAGTGGGTGTCGGCCTGGCGCTGAACACGCTGGGCGCGTACACGCGCCGTTTGGTTTCACGAGCGGAGCATCGACGTTGTGTTCCTCTACACCGCCCCGGCTCACTGAACCCTGCCGACACGCAACTCGCGTACCTTTGAGGAGTGCAACTCCGCGCCGGGCTCGTCTCTCGCCTGCTCGCATGCGAAGGACGTGGCGTTGGCACTTG
>NC_018240.1:66340-77813 GCF_000227135.1 Leishmania donovani | reverse complement strand
CCGCTTCACGGCAGAACACCCTCGCTCTACCCCAGTTGGGGCAACGGTCGCCTTGGTGACGGACCATCACCACCCCTCCCCATCCTGCATGCGCAGAAAGCAGCTGAATGGGTTTTAGCGGCAGTGGGTGTCGGCCTGGCGCCGAACACGCTGGGCGCGTACACGCGCCGTTTGGTTTCACGAGCGGAGCATCGACGTTGTGTTCCTCTACACCGCCCCGGCTCACTGAACCCTGCCGACACGCAACTCGCGTACCTTTGAGGAGTGCAACTCCGCGCCGGGCTCGTCTCTCGCCTGCTCGCATGCGAAGGACGTGGCGTTGGCACTTGCGAGCGGCACCCTTACCCCGCTGCGCGAGGGCCGGAGGGAGGCCACAGAACGGCTGTCGGAGGAGCAAAATCTGTTGCAGGATTACGATGAGGTGATCCGTGTTTCGTCACAGCGAATCCTCTCACGAAAGGCGACTGCGGCCTCAGGGAGCACCGAAGTAAATCCCGGGCGAGAGAGCCCCATCCTCCCTCTGCATGCTGAGCCGTGCGTGTGCCCGCTCTTTTCATCCTCCCCCTTTCCGTCGATGCTCTCTGAAAGGAAAGATGGATGGCCAGGACTCGAGACATCAGGCCAGCATGTGGCCAAGTAGTTCTGCAGGGCTCTTGCAGGCACCCCTGCAGCTTCGCGAGTTAGGTAGCGAGCGGCACAGCTGCGAAGCGTATCACAGAAGCTTTTCTTTTCCGTATTGTTTTTCGTGTGTCGGCTCGCGCGAAGCCATTCATCGTGGGCACTAGACTCCCCGCCTCTGACGAATGGGACTTGAGGATGACGGATGCCATGGCGGGTGTGGTAGGGCAGTGACCACACCCGTGTGTGTGTATGTGGCACGCTGCGTGGCCATGCACGCATGCCTGTCTCTTTCTCTCTGCGCAAGTGTACGTGCGCACCTGTTCGATGTGAGCCACGTACACGTACACGCCACCGTCGCACAGCCGATGCTCCACGTCTCCCTTTCCCCTTCTTTCAAAACACGCACATGCGCACATGCACGCCTGTGTGTAGCACCACAAGCGGATGGGTACTCGGGGGGCAACCACCCTCCCATCACCACATACACAGACAGGCACGCACACACACACGCACACGCACACACCGACAGACACCGAGAATGTCTAGTGCGCTCGACAGCATCACCGCCGCCACGAAGCTGCGACGTGCGGAGATCGATGTGCAGCGCGAGCTAGAGGCGAAGCGCGAGGAGTACAACAGACGCATGGCACAGGTGAAGGAGGGGGAGGCGCAGTTGGCTGCCGACCGGGCAGAGCTGCAAGACACGCTCGTGCAGTACTACAAGTTCATACAGGAGAACGAAATCAAGCGTAGTCGTGCCATGAAGAAGGTCGCCATCGAAGAGAAGCAGCGCAAGGAGCGGGAGGCGTATATTGCCCAGCTTACGCAGCGCCTGCAGGGGCTGGAGCAGAAGCGGGATGAGATGAAGACGCAGTACGAGGACATCGAGAAGTACCAAACGTTCTTGGAGGAGGTGCTCTCCCGCAACGACGGCGACGAGTACCAGGAACCGCGCGACATCATGAAGCGTTGGATGACACTGTGCGACAACACCAGCGTCCTGCAGGCGCGCAAGACACAACTCGAGGAGGATCTCCTGCGCACACGCAGCTCCCTCAACCTGGCACGCCAGCGCCGCGGCACGGAGAACATCGCCCTCCAGAACCAACTGAACGAGATGCAGATGTCTTTCGAGTCACTCCAGAAGGCCATCAAGGCAAAGCAGGACAAACTGGACCGCATGATCAAGCAGAAGAGCTCGACGACGCGCACAGTGAGCCACGTCAGCATGGCCACCGCGAACCTATACGACCGCTGCGTGTCATGGGTGCGCGGCTACTCGGGTCGCGGCAAGGTAGAGACACTGCACAGCAACGTGCTGCACCAGCTACACGTCATCTGCGACTGCCTAGAGGACTTCCAGAACATCATCATGCAGCATCAGGAGCAGCAGCGCCAAGTGGCGGCGCAGCAGGTAGCAGCCGCAGCCGCACAACAGGCGGCGGTAGCAAAGGCGGGCTGAGTGGCGCTCGGTGTTGATGTGCGAGTGTATGCGCATGATGTGCCACCTGCCGCCTTTGGTTGCGCTCTGCCATCGGCTCTTCTCCCTTTCGACAGACTTGTGCGAGGTGCTCTTCGCCGCCCCGGCAGCGCCTCCGTCCAGCCGCTGCCTCTTCTTCACTGTGTGCGCTGCTACCCTTTTCCGTTGTGAGCTTGTGCAAGCACGCACACAACTGCATGTAGCGTGCTTGAGCACCGAGGGACCGGCTAGAGGCGAGATGTCAATGGAGGCGGTGGAGAAGTGGCGCAAGAGGACGAGGCTGACGGATGCGTGACGGTGCAGGCTCGCTACGAGTTGTGCTTCCGTGTGTACACCGTTACTTCTCCTTCCTCCCCCCGCTCCCCACTGCTTGCCGCTCTCCACCCCTGGATGTATATTAGTCACCTCCCCAGAGAGAGGAGGTGCCGTCACGGCTTTCTCCTACTCGCTTCTCTCTGCTGTTTTTGCCTCCTTCCCCTCTTGGCCCTCTCTGCGGCTCGCTGGTTCGGGCTGCTCGCTGTCGCTGCCGTTGTTGTGGTCGCTCCCGGCCCCTTTCGGGTCTCTGAGACCTCTTCCTTTGTGAAGGCGCGTTTTCTGATGTCTCTGTGTATGTGTTGAAGGGAGGTTGTGTGGCGTTGAAGATCATGAGTCGGCCGCTTCTCTGACCTCCGCCCATCTGCATACAGAGCTGCGCAAATGTCCGCTAGCCACAAGACATCACCACCCACAGCAGACATTGCTACACATGCGCGCACCATGGTGAAGGGCAGGCGGCAGGAGCGGATCGACACGAACTGCCCCCGCTCCACCAAGTAAGGAGGAGGGGAGGGGGTACACCCGTTTCTACTTCCGTGCCTCTTCCGCAACACCTCTCTCCATCCCTCAGACCTATCCGCCGTGTGCCGCGTGTTTCGTTGACGCTATCATCGGCCGCCACTCGTTAGAAGGGTAAGAGGAGGGGGCGGGACGGGCTGGGTTGGCGCGGTGAACTGGTGATGGTGGGGGAGGATGAAGCGATACGCTTCTACAACTCCGCCGCGGCCGCCTCCATAGTTGTTGCCCTTCTCTTCACCCCTTCTCCTTCAACCAATGCGCCTAGCCGCATGGCTGGATGGGCGGGCGGGCGCGGAGTTGCTGCTCTCATCGCATCCCCTCTCCACATCTTCTGTGCCCCTTTCTCGTTGTCCATCACTATTCTGCCCACAACATCACCTGCCCTCTCGTCCCTCTTGTGCTCTTCCTCACTCAATGAACGGGCGGGTCGACTCTCGCGGGCTGATCCGCTCCCTTTCGCTTCGCCGTTTGGCCCACGCTGCTTCGGCTGCTGTGCTCGGCGTGCGCACCCATTCCACCTTTAATTTCCTTCACCTTTGGCCTGCCGTCTGTGCATGTGCATGTGGATGTGTGTGCGCCTGCTGAGCAGACGTGGATGCGACAGCGACGCGCTGCGCATACCCAGAAGCGCTGTATCCGTGCGCGTCGGTATCCCGGCGCGTGTGCGCTGTGCGGTGTGCAGCCTTTGCGCCCACGCCCACGCACGTCCGCCTACCGAAGAGGAGCACAGGTGAACGAGAAGGCGGCAAGCGGGTGAAACGATCGAAAGTGTGCGGTGCCACTCGCGCGTGCGTGTGGGTGTAGGCGCGACGGCGAGCAATGCAGCGCCGCGAACCACCCGTGCGTGCCGCATGTCCTTCCAGCCCATCTGTGTTCTGTGCCTCGGTGACTGCAACAGGGACGGCAGCGTCACATCGTGCAACCACTACCTCTGCTCGCGTTGCGTCTCCCGCCTACCAGCCGCTGCGCCCTGTCCGCTATGTCAGCAGCCATACCAGCTCGTTAAGCTTGACCACCCCAATGTGCAGCAGCTGCTGCAAGACGGTGCAACGGTACTTGGGAGAGCGGAAAAAGTGATCATCTCTCAAGTGCGGCACTACCAGCAAGTCATCCGTCGCATGCGCCAGGCGCTGGCGATGCTGCATGGCCAAAACCAGGACATGGCACGGCAGAGTCAGCGGAAGCAGGCAGAGTGCGCCGCGGCAGTGTCGCAAGTGCAAGCGCTTCAGGAGGAGGTGTGCCGGCTGCGCGAGGAGCTGGCACACGCCACCGCTGCGGCCACCCGTGCATACTCGCAAAGAAAGACGTCACAACAGCAGTCGCAGCCCCCGCCACCACAGCAACAACGCGCGCACATGCTGGCGGACCCGCGAGTTACCCATGCCAGCGACGGGTACCCGCACGGCGCACCGAAGACCGTCGAGGTTTGCCATACGCCGGCGGGGCAGATCATCCCACCCCCATTGACGGGGCGCCATGCCCCCTTCCTACCTGCCGGCGTGGTCGGTGCTAGGGCATCAGACACCTCTCCACGTGGCAGCTGGCCGCGCCCGTCTGTGGCATCGTCACCTTCGCCGTCCTCTCACTCGCATGGGCAGCACCGACGACACCAGTCGCACGGAAACGGTGGCGAGTCACGCGGCGCTGCCGCTAGTGAGACGTCGACGTCGTCCGCCGTCGGAGCAGCGCCGCCCCTCGGGTGGTCAGCAAGCTCCCTCATCGCGAAACGCCACCGCTCTGACTCAAACCCGTCGCTGCCGCGGAGACGCGTGGATGATATCCGTGCGTCATTGCCACAGCCGGCCGCTAGCGTGGGCGTCGGTGCCAAGGTCGCGCTCACACCTCGCACCCACGCCACGGTGCCTCCGCAACAGCGGCCGCCGCACCAGAGTTCCCATGCCTTTGCACGTCAGCCGGGGAGCGGTGGCGGCGACTCCCCTGGGCCGAGCATCGACTTCTGGCTCACAACGCCGCTGGCCGCCGCAGCGCAGCAGCAGTCGCGCCGCCCTGACTCTTTCATGCCAGCTGGCACCTCGTACGTGTCCAGGCCGTCATCGAAGCCGCTCCAACGGCTCTTTTCGTCACCACGCGACGGTCCTAGATCCTTCTAGCCATCTCCCTTGCTCGGCCTCCTCCCTTTTCGCCTCCGCTCAGCAGCGTGCGCTGCACGGCAAAGCGTGTCTCACGCGTCGTGGAGAGGGGCATCCCCCTCTGCTCTGCTCCCCCACTCCTCGTGTGCGCGGCGAGTGTTCGCGAGCCACGACTGTGTACATAAAACACTTTCTTGATGCTTGAGCTCCCACGGACACCTCCGCCTCTCTCGCGTGGCTCTTCTTCGCACGTTTCTAGTCGTTCATGCATCTGCTACCGCTACGACGCACAAAGCCAGCAAACACCGATACAGGCATAGACGCATGCATATGTCTGTCTGTTTGGTGTCTTCCTTTCCCCTCTCTCTGCTGCTGCTGCCACTCCGCTGCTCAAGGTACTCTCCCGCCCTTTTGATACATCGACCTGCTCGTCTCCTCGCACACTTCCTGCATCGGCGCACATACACTCGGACACGCAGACGGATCCGCTTCTTTTTTTTTTCCTTACCCCATACGCCGTGACCTGTGCAGCCGCGCGCATTGTCGCAGGGAACGTGTGAGGAGGCACGAGGAAACCGTGCACATGTCGTGTCCACGTGCGCAAAGTGGCTCGTACTGCCGAGGCGATGCTGTTGGGGCTGCCTCCCTCTCTCTACTCTGCATCCTACGGATGACCATCCGGCGACTGCCAACGGATGAGCCCGCTTGCGTCGTTGCTGTAGTTCAGCATCGCATCGCACTCTCGCGCACCCATCAGTCTCGCATCCTATGCTTCTCCTCTCTCGTCACTTGTACTATTCACGGCTGCTGCTTGCCGGCTTTCACGTCTCGCTCCATGCCTCTCTTCTCTTCTCGTGACTCTTTGCAAACACACCGTAGAAGCCCTCGTCATTACACAAGCAGCACGCACGTCTGAGCTGACCCCACTCCGTCAGTGAGCTCATCCAGGCTCGTGCAGTGCCTCAACAGCAACGAAAAACGTATATCATCTGCTTTTTATTCCTGCAGGGGGTGGGTCGCACTGTGCCAGCTGCGCACTCATACACGACGCATCTGTCACGTAGCCGATCAAACACAGAGACCTAGAGGTGGAGGACAGGCTTGGGCCGGGTGCGCACACACATACATACGCGTACGCCCGCGCACTCACCCCGTTTGACCTTGCCAGCACGCAGCTCTCGTACGTCATTGACGGACGTGCCGCAACGCGCGATTCGAACACCATTTTCGTTGTCATCGCTGCAGTCCTCCGCTCATCTTTGTTCGCTGCCCCGCCCGCCCCCGCCTCATACACACGGTCACGCTCTTCGCTGTCACTCGGTGCGCTCGACGTGCCGGCGCTTGTCTTTGCCTCAGCGCACACGAGCGGAGGTGCATTTGTGCGCCGCTGTTGACCGCCTTGTGCTTCACGCGTCCACTATCTCTGCTGCTGCTGCTAAACCTCTTCCCACCACCCGTCTTGTGTGGTACATCTTCGTTGCTTTGGGGAGGGGGAGCGGTCCTTCCGTCCCGCTCCGCTGCGCTGACCTTCTCCTCATCTCTCTGCTCTCTCTCTCTCTGTAGAGTCCTCAAGTGTACGGGACCCGTGGCCTTTGTGTGCGTGCGTGGCGTGTGTGCGGCGGGTACTCGTTCGTGCACGGCCTTCCCCATTCCCTCGCCGCTTCGATTATCCGCCACTACCATGTCATCCATCGGTCGCGCCCCGACGACGACGGCGGGGGCTTCCGCTTCGACACGGAAGTTCAAACTAGTCCTGCTCGGGGAGAGTGGCGTCGGCAAGTCGTCCGTCGTGCAGCGTCTCATGAAGAATGCCTTTAGCGAGAAGCTGAACAGCACCGTCGGCGCCTCCTTCTTTCGGTACACGTGCAACGTGGACGACGACACCGCCGTTCACTTCGATATATGGGACACGGCAGGGCAGGAGCGCTTTAAGAGTTTAGCTTCTATGTACTACCGCGGTGCCGCTGCGGCGCTCGTCGTGTTCGACATTGTCTCCGCCGATACGTTCGAGAAGGCAAGGTACTGGATTCGCGAGCTGCAAGCCAACTCGCCAGAGACGATTGTGATGCTGGTAGGCAACAAGAAGGACTTGGAGAGCGAGCGGCAGGTTTCTTTGGCAGATGCGCAGCAGTGCGCGGTGGAGATGGGTGCCATGTACCACGAGACTAGCGCGCGCAGCGGCGACGGGGTTCAGGATGCGTTCCATGCCGTCGCTGCGAAACTGATCGAGACAAACAGCACCTTCAACGTGCGCGAGGGCGGTGTTATGTGCCACGCAGAGAACGCGGCACCGCGTCAAGAGAATCGATGCTGCTAGATGGGTGCCACGGGGGTGGTACTGATAGCAGCATAACGCATCTGCAGCCCACCCTTATCTGTGCTTCCCCCTCTTTGCTTTCGCACCCCCGCACCCATTTCCTCAACGCTCATGCGGGCGGGCGGGCGTGCGCCTCGGCGCCTCGCTTCGCAGAAGTAACACGTCGATACGACGAGCTGTATCATGCCGTCTTGTGCTGTCCACTACGGTC
Source organism: Leishmania donovani (assembly GCF_000227135.1). Lineage (NCBI taxonomy): Eukaryota > Euglenozoa > Kinetoplastea > Trypanosomatida > Trypanosomatidae > Leishmania > Leishmania donovani. Next base: position 70,260 of record NC_018240.1, on the reverse strand, counting down.
TCACCAGACTTCTCTCTCCCCGCACTCCCCCCGCCGCCGGCCCTCTAACGCCATCGCTTCTCGGCGGCCTCAATCATCTTTTCGACGTGTGTGCGGCGCGCTATTTTATCTATGCTCATGTTTCATCATCTCTGTACCATCGAGCGTCTCTGTGTTTTGTGCGTGCATCGCGAACGAGTGTCTCCGCCGACGTCGGCGCTTACGCCTCCGGTGCTCTCCCGCACCGCTCATCCACTCTCTCTGTGGGCGGTGCGGGAGGAGAGGACGGGTCCGACATCTCGGAGGGCCGAGATGGGACTGCGTTTCCGTATGAGTTACTAGCGCATCTGCTGAGGTGCTTATGTGTGGGACGGTGTGCACGTGATGCATTGCTTCTTTCCATCCCACACGTTCTGCCCCCTCACTTCTCTTTCCATGCACCTCAACATCCTCTCACTCATGCTGTGCTGCCCATGCGCTCTCTACGCACATACCCACTCCCCCTCCACACACATACACACACATCGCCCTGGCAGCGACAGTACGTACATACGAGCGTGTGCGTGGTTTCTGCACTATTCCGCGGCTCTCATGTCTGTCTTCTACCCACTGCAACTATTCGTCCTCTCTGGCGCGTGCACTTGAGCTTGCGCTCGCACAGGCACGGCCGCAGCCGTAGATACAGAGCTTGCTGCTTTGTGTCCGTTGCGGCCTGCCCTCATTCTTTTTCCACTTCCGTTCGCCTACTGTTTCTCGACGCTGCTGCAGCTCTGCCGCCCTCTCACGTAGCACCTTGGCGCTGTAGCTGTCGTTGCTGTTGTAGCTCTGGACGCTGCTGCTCTGGCGGTGTTCCGTCTTCGCTGTCGCCCTCTCAACGACGCATTGCGTTTCCGCTTCCTTTCGTTTTTTCTTTTTTTTTTCGTCTTCACGGCTGCGGCAGCGCTTGTCGCTCTCACGCCGCTTTCCTTCTCCAACTTCTCCCCGCTCTCTCTCTCTCACGCACACACATCACTTTTACAACCACAGATGCACTCGGCGTCGTCGCCGTCGTCTTTGGCGGTGCCTCAGCCGCAGTGGCCGCAGTTTGCACAGATGCGCGACTTCGTCTACACCCACACACAGCCGCAGTGGGGCGACGTGCGCACCGCCACCACAAGCAACACGACGCCAGCGCAGCGACGCGCAGATACAGATAACATGACATCCCTGACCCAAAGCGTTACCGACATGTGGATGCCGATCATCGTGCGCCCGGCGCCACTGGAGGGTCACCGTGTCTGCACAACGTGTCAGCGTGCGAAGGAGGGCTGCATTTGCACGACATGCTCTGTTTGCCGGTCCCGCTTCCGCTTCCACACCAATCGGCATCACTGCCGCCGCTGCTGGCACGCTGTGTGCTCCGGCTGCTGGGGATATCGACACTACGTACACATGCTTGGGCGGCAGATGATGGTGTGCGACCGCTGCTCCACGCTATGGGCGCTGGCGAACCTCGCCACGCGCGGTGACGGTGGCCTTCTGTGGGGGCTGTACATATTGCGGACAGCGGGGCCCATGCCTCGCATGTGCATCGGCCCGTCGTGCCGTATCCTGACACGTCAACTGGTGTGCTACGGGTGTGGGCTGCCCACCGTTGTCACGCAGCCGCACACCGCACGTGTGGTCCGCCCGAACGGGTTGTCCAAGAGCGTGATGGACGACGTCAGGGTGCTTGACGTGCAGCAGCTCTCGCTGCGCGCCATGGAGGTGGGCGGCATGACGACCACGCAGGTGGAGCGCATGTTTCGCGGGCTCTTCCGCCGCTACGAAGAGATGCTCGCCTTCCGCGCCATCACCACCGCCGTTCTGGCACAGCGAGTGCTGCTTTCCATGGTGGCTTCGGCAATCGCGTACGAGTACCTCGGAGCGCCAAACATCACCTTAAGTCTGTCTGACATCCCGTACGCACGTGCACTGCGCATCACCGTAGCACGGGAGCGTTACACAATCCTTGAGGCGCCAGGTCGCGTTAAGTTTATTGCCTTTCCCGGAACGCACAACTGGCGGACGCGTTGGGTGGACATGCAGTTTGCGCGTGTCACGGAGACTGTGTGGTCGACGTTGCACGAAGGCGTCTGTCTGACTACGACAGCGGAGGACCAAGAGGGGGCCGACCACGCTGAGGCAACGGTGATACTCAACGGCGGTGTTCGGAAGGTGTGGGAGTACCAGGTGCACAAGGGCTTCGCGCAAGAGGCGCAAGAGGTTGGACTGCCCTTCGACACGCTTCTGGAAGACGTCCGCAGTGGCGGTTATACCCTTGTCCTGTGCGGCCATTCGCTGGGCGGGGCCACTGCGCAGTACTTGAGTCTGCAGATGCTGCACCGACGTGCTTCTCTGCTGGTGCCCCGCGGCTCGCAGGAGGAGACGCCGCGACTGCTGTGCGTCTCACTCGGTGCGCCGCTGCTCGGCAACTACGAGCTGGCCGACCACGTACAGGGCTGCGGCTGGACGCATATCTTCCACAACTTTGTCCACCGCAGCGACATTGTGCCGCGCCTGTCGTGCACGGACGAACTCGCTTGGGACGCGCAGTCGCGACTTAAGCAGCTCGTCACATCCGTCTTCACGGCAGCCCAGAGCTGGTGGAGGGGCGGCGGCAGTCAAAGCAGCCCCACGAGTGCGGCGTCGCCAGCAGCAAATACCGCTGCCTCCTCCGCCGCGACTGTAGCAGCCAACACCCCCACCCTCAGCTCCGGCAGGCTCTCCACCGCGCTGGCACGCTTGCGCGCCAAGACGCCGTCCGGCACTTCCTTTGCTGACGCTTCTCCAGGTGTTGGCGCTTCAGCTACGTCTGCACTCTTCTCGATGAACGACGCGGCGGGCAAGGAGACCGCCGCGCCGGAGGAGGAAGACATCTCTGACGGGTCATCTGCATTGTGGGAAGAGCAAGCGCAGCTCGCCGCGTACGCTGATACCACCCTCCGCAACAGCCGTGACGCGCTGGAGAACGACACGCCAGCACCATCTCGTGAGGCGGCAGCGCAGCTGGACGCCGAAGTGGAGGCGGCCCTCCACGATTTCAAAAGCCGATGTACGCGCAGGTGCGGCGCCGCGTCTAGGCCATTGAGCACCGTGTATCACTCGTGTCGTGAAGATGGTGGCTCTGGACCCGACGTCGCCGATGAGCCGGTCACACCTTCTGAAGTTGGGGTTGCGGCGGACACGGTGGCTGATGTAGTGCTGCCGGTGTCTTCGCGCCGCGTGCACCGCCGCTTTACGTGCTTCGGCCGCTATCATTTTATCCAATACGGTGCCTACGGGTATGTGTCGACCGACGACTCGGAGACCGCCTTCGCGGTGTTGAAGCACGGCTGCGGGGAGGCCTCGGTTTTGGGTGATCACTCTGTGGAGGCTTACAATCGAGGGGTGATGATCCACCTCTACCGCAACACCGAGTCTTAGCTGTTTGGTCACGCATCATTATGCGGTGATGGGGAGGGGGTGAAAGAGATGTATGGCGCCGGCAGGGCCGTGAGGCGTGTGTGAGAAGGTGTCTGTGTACGTGTAGACAGCTACGCCGCCCCCCGCTCTTGCCCCCGGTTTCTCGCTCTTCATCTTTCTATCACTCCACCACTGGCATGCACACACATACGACGGAAGCGGCAGACCTGAAAGCGCTCATTTCTTCTCTCGGCGTTATACTACCGTCCTCTGCTGAACACGTTTTGTTGTGTTATTGTTTCCGTTTTCCTTCTCTGCCTTCCGCAGCTCACGCGTCCGGTCGCCGACCGCCTCTGCATCGGCACCGGAACAGCAGATGCACAACCGCATGTTAGCATCAACACGTTTTTCTGCTCTTCTCCGTTCACCCGATGATGCTGTGGGGTGGGGGGAGGGAATCACCTCTCCGTGCGTGGTATCAACAAGGGTCCAGTGCACCCCCCCCCCCCCCACACACA
>NC_018240.1:28205-66250 GCF_000227135.1 Leishmania donovani | reverse complement strand
CTCGCGGTGACGGCCCCAAGTGCCCAGGACGTGGGGAAGTCAGAGGGATTCATTGCGACTCATGGCGGCGGCGAGGTCGTGGATGGTGATGCGTCGGAGCGACCTGCGACAGTGAACACGCTTGTGCCATCCATATGATGGGCAAAGTGTCCGCGTAACTCGAACGAATCCCACCCACCCCCGATTTTCACTGCCCACTGGTAGAGGAGCCTGCGCCACCCCGAAGGGGATGCACCGGGTGGCGGCGTGGGAAGTGGGTGGGCGGAGCTCGAGTCAGAGGCCGTGCTCAGATGACTGGGTCGGCGCATTGCTGCAACGCGTGTGTACGGCTGCTTCGCACCACGCGATGTGGGGCCTGTGGCAGGCCTGGGCTTGAGTGGAGTTCAACTTACGTTGAATGGAAGAGTGAAATGGATGTGCTGAGGAACCGCAAAAGAAGCTCGTGCGCCGCCCCCTTCATCTACCTCTCTGCCCCCAGCACCGTTCTGGCACTTCCACTGTGCAGCTGCGTAGGGGTGTGCGCGTATCGTTCATTTCCATCTCTCGGTTTAATACCGTGGAGTACCCTCGTTTCTCTCCCACTTCTCTCGTGCCTCCACCGTCTTCCTCGTGCGTTGCTCCTCTTTTGCTCTCCTCTTTCTGCACTGACGTGCCCGTGCATGTAACGTGTGTTCTTGCCTACGCACACACACACACACACACACACACACACACACGCGCGCGCGCTCTGGTCGAGCCCCCCCTCCCCCCACCTCTGTGTGTCTTATGCTTCAGCCCTTCACCGCTTTGGTTTCCTCACATTCCTGCTTGCTGTAGTAAACCTGTCTCCTGCTCTCACGTCTCTTGTTGCTGCCTCACCAGCTGTTCTTCTCCCGTCGTCGTCATCGCGTTTTTTTGCGTTTGTGCTTCTTAAAGGAGCTCGCGTGTACCCGCTGTCGGCGCGTGTCTGTGCGTGTGCCTTGTGTCCCCTCCCCTCCTTTCCGCGCTTCCGCCCTCTCTCCTTTACAACGTCCCCCATTAGTCTTTGACAGGGCCACAAAGTCCGGGACGACCCGACCCATAACACGAAAAGAAGGGGGAGGCGCATCCTTGACAGCGCCGCCGCCACGTGAGTTGCCATCGATCTTCTTCTGCCTTTGTCTTCTTTGCTGCTTTTCTCTTGCTGCTTGCTTGCTTGAGACGCTGCACACGTAAACACGCCTGTATTCGTGTGTGCACCCCCTCCCGCATATCTTTGGCTCGTTATCGATTGTGTTACATTTTTCCTTTCCGTATTATTTATATTTGCCATCGTTGCCAGCGCCTATCTTCTCTTCAACTGTGTTCCTCGATCCCTTCCTTTCCTCGATCCTTTTCCGTGCACGCTGGCCTGGCCGCTTCTCTGCCGACCCGTTTCTTCTTTTCCTTCTTTTTGTGCACCTGCGTCGTCTTTTATCTCCTTCGTTTCTCCTTCTCTCTGCCTTTCCCGATTCACCGTGTGGTTGCGTGTGTGTGCCGTCTAGCCCAGTCAGAGGTTTCTCCACAACACCGAGGCACTCCCGTCCAGCAAAGAGGGCTTACACACACACATATCTGTATCTATCTATATATAGATACACAGCCATTGCTGCTGCAAGAGCGTCTTTTAGTTTTTTTTCTGCTTGTTGTCCTTTGTGACTGCGCCATCGTTCTTGACTTTGTCTTGTGCTTCCTTTCCTCTCCTCCCACTCCCCCTCCATCTCTTCGGTGCCTCCGCAGCAGTCTGCTGACGTGTGTTTGTTCTCTTCTTTTCTGTCGTCTCCGCCTCGGTTCGCCCTTGGCGCTTCTCGCGCGTGGGTTTGTCTTTGGACTCCTTGCGTACGCCTATCCAGCTTCCACAATGAAGAAACTGTTCGCGAGTCGTGGCAACACCTCGCCGACGTCAGCGGGTCCTGCCGGTAAGGCGCCACTCTCGACATCGAGGACGTCGGGTGGTCCGACGGCGTACTCCGGCAACCGCTTCGACATGCGTGATCCGGACGGGGGTCCCGTGGACCGCTTGAACAGCAGCGGCTCCAGCCAAGGAATGGGAGATGGCATGGGACCGTACGATAGGGTCGGCTTGATGTCGGAGGCGGCCGAGACCACCTCCGGCGCCCGAAGCAACGACCCCGCCAAGCGATACGGCTCCTGCTACGAGGGCGGGGCAAATGCCCGCTGCGACACGTGCAAGATGGTGAAGATCGCGTGCAACTGCCAGAGTTGTCACTGTTGCCACCGCTTCCTCATGTCGCCGTCGAGCATCCATCACTGCCGGCTATGCTGGCGTGCCACGTGTGCCGAGTGCAGTAACTACATGCGTACTAACGACTTCATGGGCGGCCGGATAACCCGTACTTGCCTCACGTGTGCCGTGCCCAAGGCACTGATCTTCATAACGCAGATGCGGTACAGCGTGTACGACTCGGCAGGCGTCTCTAGCAGGACGGCGAGGGGCGGGTCTGACAGGACAGCGAGGGGCATGTCTGACAGAACAGCGAGGGGCGGGTATGACAGGAACGGCGATGCAGACGGAAGAAAATGGGGGGGAGTCTTGCCACCTGCGATGGAGCCGAACTCTTTTCGCTGGGGCCTGTACGTGCTCGGGTGCGAGATCGAGGCCCCGCGGCGCTGCATCAACCCACTCTGCTCCAGCCCATTCGCCTACGTCGATACGTGCGCCAAGTGCAAATCCCCGACCGTCACCATATTGTTTCACGAGCAGCGCCACATCACGACAATGAACACGTCGAAAAAGGTCGCAAAACTCATCGACAGCGGCGCCCTGCCATCCGGTTCGACGGAGGCGTTGGAGGATGTGGTGCGCGACAAGTACGAGACCCTCGTGGAGAGTCGCTCTGCTGACGAGGTGGATGAGATCTTTGCTTGTGCGATGCCGTTGCAGTTGGAGAAGCGTCTGTTTTCGAGCCTGGCGGGCAACATCTGGGCCACGCGAAAGGTGCTACTCGCCCTGGTGGCGTGCGGCATCGCCGGGGAGGCGCCGGCGGCGCCGGTCATCTCGCTGGCCATGACAGACTTCCCCGTGTACGCGAGAGTGATGCGACCGCTTCAAATAACGGAGCTTTTCACTGTGTTTAGCGGGCCAGGAAATATTCGCCTCGTCGCCTTCAGCTCCGGCGCGAGCCGACGCCCTGGCGTGCATCAGGTGCTAAGCACGCGCATGGTGTCTCGGGAGCTGTGGACCAGTCAGGCGATGAAAAGCAGCGAGGTGCTTGGCAAGATTGTGTCGAACAAGGATGAGGCGCAGCAGGCAGGGCTGAACACGAATGTGGCGACGTGGAACGTACGGGAGGGCCTCCTCGGCTACATAAGCGATGATAACATAATGCTCCGTGTGCAGAGCCTCGTGCTGCGGATGGTGAAAAACGGTGAGGAAGTGGTACTTTGCGGCCACGGTATCGGGGGCGCCGTCGCCTCCTGGCTGACGACGTGCATGCTGCTGGAGAACACGCCACAGACGCGGGATCGGCTGTTGTGCGTGACGTTCGGCGCGCCGCTCATTGCCAGTCGATCCCTGTCGAATTTGCTCATGAAGAACGAGCTCGCCAAGAATTACCAGAACTTTGTGAACGGCAGCGACATGGTGCCGCGGCTGGGCTACGTGGACTCATTGCTGTACTCTGGCAACGCGGCCAGCTGTGCCTCGATTTTGGGGCAGGACGGCCCGCTAAACTCCGTGCGGAAGGTGCGGGATTGCGTCGTTCTCTGGACCGCTTCGCATGAGGAGCCTCGTGGCGCCGCGCCCACGAGGAATGCGGATGATGCCGGCGATGGCAACCCATCTGCCTCCAATATTGGGCGCAACGCACGCTATCACTCTGTGGACATGGCGAATGGGTCTCAGGCCACGCGCAAGAAAGACTCGAAGCGCCCGCTGTCGCCAGTCGACCCGGTCATCTGCGTCAACGAGACCGAACATGGCGATCTCTTCCTGCCAAGCCGCGAGCCTTTCGACAACAACGCCGTCCGCACCACATACGACGGAGAACTGAGAGAAAAAGGCATTTGTGTGGAAGGTGAACTCACCATTTGCGACACCGACTTGAAACGCTACTCGACAACCCAACACCGTGACAAACAAGCGATGGACCCGCTTGGCTGCTACCACTTTCTATGGCAACCACGCGGCAAGTACATATGCACGGAGGATCCGACGATGGCCATCGGCTTGTTGTCGGACCGGACGAACATGCGCCTTGTGCTGCGCGATCACTTGCTAAGTGCGTATAACAAGGGCATGATGGAGTACGTCTACTCTGCGCCCCCGTAGTAGAGGGCCCCCACCCGCGTGTGCCGGGCGCTCGTGACCGCCGCTGCTCTCTTCGCTGTGCCGTTGCTGTCTCCGGGGCTGTTGGTGCCGAGTCTCGCCTAAATTTTGTTTTTTTTTTTCGATTTTCTTTCCCGCCCACGGTGCGTCTTCCGCAATCTCTGTCGACCCTCCGCCGCCCCGCCGCTTCCTTTGTGTTTTTGCCTTGTCTCTCCCGTTTTCCTTTTTCGTCCTCTTCCTGTTTTTGCTTCGACGTGCACACCGCACACATACACGCGCAAAGGTGCTCGAACGCACGCGCGTGGGCACACGCGGGTGCGGCACCCTTTGTTCGCCCATTCTATTTTTTTCCTTTTCGTTTTGTTCCTGTTCTCCGTTCACCCGATGATGCTGTGGGGTGGGGGGAGGGAATCACCTCTCCGTGCGTGGTATCAACAAGGGTCCAGTGCACCCCCCCCTCCCCCCTCCCCCCACACACACACTCTCTCTCTCGGGGAGGAAGCCACGCAGCCCCTGGTCCTTGCCAATGCCAAAGGACTTCCTGGCGGTGACGGCGCCAAGTGCCTAGGACGTGGGGAAGTCAGAGGGATTCATTGCGACTCATGGCGGCGGCGAGGTCGTGGATGGTGATGCGTCGGAGCGACCTGCGACAGTGAACACGCTTGTGCCATCCATATGATGGGCAAAGTGTCCGCGTAACTCGAACGAATCCCACCCACCCCCGATTTTCACTGCCCACTGGTAGAGGAGCCTGCGCCACCCCGAAGGGGATGCACCGGGTGGCGGCGTGGGAAGTGGGTGGGCGGAGCTCGAGTCAGAGGCCGTGCTCAGATGACTGGGTCGGCGCATTGCTGCAACGCGTGTGTACGGCTGCTTCGCACCACGCGATGTGGGGCCTGTGGCAGGCCTGGGCTTGAGTGGAGTTCAACTTACGTTGAATGGAAGATAAAAACGGACATGTTGAAGCGTGAAGTCCTCTTCTGCCTTTTGCGTACTTCTCTCGCTTTTTTCTATTTTTGTTCTTGGTGCTTGCTCGTTTTCCGTCCGCATTTTCTGTGTTTTTGTTGTGCGTTTTTCTCCCCACCCCCACCCCCTCCCCTCTCTCCTTGCTGCATTTTGGTTTGCCTTCCTGTACGTGTACACGTGTGCTTTATATGTGTTGTGTATGTGTGCGCCCCCTCTTCCCTCTTCCATGCATCACTTTCCGACCCTTTCTCCGGTGTCGGCCATTATTCCTCCTCATGAGCGTCATCGCCATTGTCGGCTTGCGTGCATGTCGGTGCATGTGTCTCTGCGTGGCTCCGTCCCTCTTGATTCCATACCTGCATCAGCCATTTCCGCTCTCCTACATACGCACGTACACATACATACATACACATGCACGTGTGTGTGCCCTTTTCTCCGATTTCCCCTCCCCCTACTATTTCCCCTTCCTCGTTTTCTCGCCGCATCCTTCCCCAAAATTTACGCGCGTGTGTGTGTGCTGGCTGTGCGCTTTCCGTGTTGCGGACGGGAACATGGGGCGGGAGAGGGGGATGGGTGAGAGCATCGTAGAGGAGGGGGCGAGGAGACCATGGCAGAAGGGCGTCAAAACGGGGAAAAGAGAAGAACGATCAGGAGGGAGGGAGGGGGAGTAGAGGCTGTACGTGAGGTGAATGCTGCACTGACCATGCGCATGCGTGCGTGCGTGTGTGTACGCTTTATTGGATTTCGACGAGTGATTTCTGTCTTTTTTTGCCTTTCTTCTTCGTCTTTCGGCGCGCCTGACACACCGTCCTCGCCCTTCCGCGGTTCGCCGACCTCTGTGCCAAGCGTACGCGAGTACGTCTTCGTTCCTTTTATATTTCGGTGTTTTTACCTCTGCCCATGCCTTCGATCTCCCCCTTCTCCCCCCTTTTCTCTCTCCCAAGTGCTTTTTGCTGACGTTAGTACCCACAGAGGGACCGTTTTATGTGTGCGCCTGAGCGTGTGCGCGTGTGGGCGTGTGCGTGCGTGCGCCGCCTGCGCTTTGGCAGCGGAGAGGGAGGGCTCCGAAACCCCATCCTCCTCCTCGCGCCCTCTTCTACCCCCTTCGTCTCCTCTCACGGCCACGAAAGGTACGCTTTTTTTTTTCGTTTGTTTTCTGTTTTATCAGCGTGTCCGTTTCACCCACGAACAAGTCAACCCACAGGCGCATACACAACAACCACAGCTCATCTACTTCCTGTTGCACTACGGCTGAACCCTGGTCTTCTACAACGAAGCGTCGTGCCGCCGAATCAGGTCATGCGTCTAGCGAGGATCTACTTGCCCTTCCTCGGATACGTGCTGCGCGCTCGGTGAGACAGGGACCTAGCTGCACTGCCATGCCTTGATCCGCGCGGGCCGCGTCCAGGGTCCTGCGTTCGAGGGCGGAAGCGGTGACGCCTGTCGTGCGGGTCGTCGGGGGTGGTCTTTAAGTGCATGCAGGGTGCACGAGTGCATGCAAAACAACAAAATGGTATTCGTGCTGGCACTCACACGCATCTTCTGCGACTTCTGCCCTCCCTCCACGCATTCGGTGTGTGTGTGTGTTTGGTGTGCGGAGCTGCTCTTTTTCCTTCACATCTGTTCCCCTGCCCCCTTCCTCCGATTCTTGTCTTGAAGGCGTCTTTTCTCGCCTCGTGGGGAACTGCAACATGCTTGTGAGGGGCGTCGCGCGTGTGTGCCTGCGTGTGTGCATGAGCGTGTGTCTGTGGGTGGTTTTGTTGTTGTGCTCTGTGGGCGTGCGTGTGCGCGAGGATAATTTGTGAATGCTGCCGATGAGCGCAACTAGCGGCGCACTGAGCACAACACGCACACACACGACACACAACGAAAGGAGCGCGCCTATGCCCCGGTTCCTTTTCTTCCCTTTCTGCGTGTGCGTAGGTACTTATGCGTGCATGTGCCTGTGTCTGCCCCGCACCCATGCTAACATCGATTGTTGCTGTCGTTGTGCTTCACTTTTCGTTTCCTCTCTATCAAATACGCACCCGCGTGTACGAGCTGAGTTGGCGATGATGAGCTGGTGCCTCTTTCGAGCTCCCTGCTGCCGCTCTCTATTTGTATGCCTCATTCTATCCTCACTCCTCTCCTTGCTCTACCTCTCTCTATCGTACTTCTGTGGCCGTGATGATACGCGCTTGCGCCTTCACTGCCGCCACGGCTACCGCCCCCCCCCCCCCCCCCCACACACACACACATTGGATTACGACATGCATGTATTGGCAAGCGAGTGCGTCTATTCTCTTTACCTCTGCCTCACGTGACTTTTCACATCGAAGCAACGCACCCCGCACACACTCCCCGCTCGCCCAAGCAAGCATCTAACACAGGTTACTCACACAGACATCTGCCATCGCGTATCCACACACGCAGTCATGCTGACGCTAACACTGGTGCGGCGCTCCGACGTCGGCGCAGCTGTGGCGTCTGCGATGTACAAAGGCTACGTCTCCATGCGTCAAAACAGCAGCGGCGCCTACTATACGGCGCGTCCTCGCACGAAGCCCGCGCCACTTTCGGCGCTGAGGCATCCTGTCTCCACCCCCAGCAAGGCACAGCTGAAGGAGTTCAAGCGTTTCTACGAGGCCGTCACACGTTCGAGGGAGGCGACGAGTCTGCCGCCTACGCCGCTTGGCCATGGCGGCAGCGAGCGTATCCTCAACAACGCGCTCCTGCACCAATGCCCGTGGCAGGCGAGCTGCGTGGAGCTGCGGGAGCGCGCCGTAGAGCCGGAAAGGAAGGTGCTCAGCTACGGCAACGTCGACTTTGCGAGCCTGCGCAAGCAGTCACGCCGCAACGCCGCTGCGGCCGGTGGGACGAGCAAGACCACTAGCTCATCGCCGTATGGTTCCTACTCGAACGTGGAGGACATGCTTGATAAGCCCAGCGGAGAGTCGGTACAGCAGCGGCAGCAGGGCCCCGGGCTCGACGTCGTCCACTACTACGAGGCCTCCACCCCAGAAGGCTTGGCCGGGTATCAGCAGATTACGATGCAGGTGCGGAAGGGGAAGCTGCCCGGGTCCTGCACCAACTTTTCGGCCGAGGGCGGGTTCGCCGTGTGGGTCGTGCCACACAACGAGTACATAGAGACTCTGAGCGCGATGGGCTACCTCCCCGAGTAACATCTGTGGATGAGGTCACGTGCGGCGGAATCGGCGACTAGGAGACGGGGATGGGCCAGGATAGGGAGAGAGAAGTAGAGTGGCAAGTCGGCAGGTGGCCGGTCGATGGGCGACAGAAAATGGGCCAGCGAGCCACTGTGTGCACCTCAGCACACGTGCTCGTCCGTCGCGCTGTCGTGGAGGTGCAGGACGACCTCCTCGCCTTCCTTGTAGATCTATGTGATGCGCTGCTGCCATCTCCTCCACTCCTTTCTCCGTGTGCCTATGTGCCTGAGTGTATGCGCAGCAGATGCAACTCAAACGCTTGTGTTTGCGTCTCATGCGATTACATAGCTACAGGCACAGCCTCAGTGCAGTCTGCCGCAGTTGTGTCTGTGTGTACGCCGTGTTTTCTGTCTGCTGATCTTCTCGGCCCTCTCTCCATCTCTGTTGTTTTGGTGGTTGGCGGCGTTCGCACTGCCGCCTCCGGTGTGTGTGCGCGTAAGTCCGTTTTTCATCGGGTTTTATCGCTCCCGTCGTTATGCGTGTCGGTGTGCGTGCGTGCGTGCTCCTCTCCCCTCCCCCAGAATGCTGCCTCATCTTGCGTGCTCGATGTTGTACACACCGACACATATACACGTGTCCTCTTTCTCTTGTTCTTTCCACGATTTGCTTTCTTCATCCGACTAGTTGTGCAGGCCGCCTCTTTTCTCATCGCACGCCACCGCCGCTGTCTCTTCGTGGTCTCCTCTGTGGCACAAATGTGTGCGTACGTGTCGTCTCTCTCCCTCTCTGGGTATACGCATTCTTTTCTTTTCTCGCTTACTCGCCTCTGTCCCCCAACTCGTTGGCCCCACCCCCTCTCTGTGTCTCCAGCGCTCACGCACACACGCACGCACGCAGGAAGGCCGCCACAGCAGCGGCGCATGCGCGCATCAGTCTCACGCTTCAGAACACGCTAGCGCCATGCTGTGTTTCTATCTGTGTGCGAGTGTGCCACTGCGTGTGATGTTCGAGAACAGGTGTCTTCCACCGCTCCACATCTCTTCCCTTAAAGTCGATGGTGCACATGAAGAGCTCTGCACTAGACAGCGGTACACCCGCCGCACTGAGGGTGGGGCGGAGGAGCGACGAGACGAAGAAGGGACGTCACTCCGGTGCGGCGGATGGGCGGAGTAGGGGGCAAGCAGGGTGGTGGTGGTGGTTGGCCGACATGCGGGAGGTAAGCACGGTGATCGAAAAGAGTGCAGAGGAGAGCGTATTGCCTGCTGGCTGCTGCTGTTGTATGCCAAACGAAGCAAAATCTGTGTGGTGAGATGTGGAATACATGTGTGCGTGTACAAGTGCGGCGACACACGCACACAAGGCATCGGCTTATACCCTTTCTCTTAGGTGATTTCTATAGTGTTGTCACTTGTCCCTGCGGGCTTCGACAGTCGTTGCGTTGCTCTGCCCCCCCCCCTCCCCGTGCGTATGTGTGCGTTTTTTCGGATTGCATTTTCAAATTTTGTTTTTCTTTTTCGACTCGAGTTTTCTTCCTTGTTTTTTAGCTCTCTCGCTGTACATCCTCCCTCCCCGTCGTGGATCCTGTCGTTGCCTTCGCACAACCGCTGCGCGTCCCTGCGCGCGTGATGAATGCTAGATGTGCCTCTGTGCAGCTGTCTTCGTTTTCGGACTTGCCTTCTTCTGGCTCTCAAACTTCATAATGCTGCACTTTTCCTCCTCTCGTGTGCGCTCACACGTGTTGCACGTGTGCATGTGCATATCTCATGATCCGGAAGCGGTGTCGAATATCTCGAAGGAGGTTGGAAGAGGGGTGGAGGAGAGTTGCTCACATCATAGGGACTGTGTTGTATCAACTTCAACACCTCCTCTTCCTCGTGCGGCTCTTTGATATTTTCTGAGTCTTCCTTCTCTTATCCTTCGCTCCGCTCTCTTTCTCTCCGTGTGCATGTACGGGTGTGCGATTGTGTGAGGCTTCACCACTGGCCTTCTTCACCCCACGCACCGCCCTCGCCTCACCGCGGCCCGGCCCCCTAATCCACCCCTCTTTTCGGCGTATTCTCACCCTCTTCTTCATGGTCTAACCGCCATTTGGGGGCTTTGTTTCGTCTTCCTTCCCTTCTTGTCTCCGTAGGTGTGTGTGTGTGTGTGCGTGCTGCACTCCCCCCTCTCTCTTTCTCTGTTGGAACGGGTGGCGCTTGTTGTTGGTGCGCTGCTCTCTTCCTCTGTTGTGGTTGCCGGTTTTTAAGTCTGTGAGCGTTGCCATCATGTGCTTTCCTGCTCTCTCGGGTCTCTCACCGACTATCGAGGTCCCTCCCCCCTCAGACAGGCACATGCATGTCTGCCGTCCCTCTTCTCTTCTGCCACCTTCACCACATCGAAGGATGCATCGATCTTGCTTTTGTGTTTCTATTCCATGTACCCCCACACACATGCCCATCTTTCTCACTCGTGCTCTTCTCTATGTGCGATGCGGCCACCACCACCACCACCACCGCCGCCGCCGCCGCAGCTGCTGTGATGACGATGATGATGGGGGGGGGGCGTACGCCAAACGGCAGCGAGAAAAGCAGAACCCTCGGTGGCGGCGTCAGGACAGCAACGAGGGCGAGGCGGTGGCTCAAGAAGCATGTGCGTGCAGGCATGCCTGCATATATGGTTGCGGTCTGCTCTCTCTCTGTGAGACTCTCTTCTTCTCCAGCTTTACCTGTGTTGTGCCGCAATCGTGCGCCCATACGGATCCTTGCGTGTGTGCGTGCGCGTGATGCAGACGCACCCGCGAACACGAACGCAAGCGCACACACGCGCCACAACTCTCCCATCTCAGTGATTTCTTCACCTCCTCTCCCTCTGTCTTCTTTTCGCTCATCACTCTCATCCCTGTTGTACACCCTTTCCGTCCCCCCTCCCTCTCTCTTCTGTCCTGTCCGTGTTGGCGTGTGTGTGCATGTGCGTCTGGGCGTGTGTCTCTCAATGTATGTTTCGTGTGCGATGTATACGTGTCTATCTCTGTCACTGGAGCACACACATAGACACATGCACATGTGCACCATAATATGCCGTACATAATATATGCACATCGACTCTTTTCAGATGCAGTCTTTGACTTCTCTCATTTTTTTTGTCTTCCTCTCAATTCCAGTTTCTGTGTGCTTTCCTTCTTCATCCGCAATCCTATTTCGTATTGGTTGGCGTTGATGTCGCCGGTCGGAGCATGTTCGGCCGTACTCAAGTTCTTTGCGCGATACCCCATTGTCTGCCCTCCTCTACCCCTCTTCCTGTCTCACTCTCTCCCCACAGACTCACAGACATGCATATGCAGCAAGTGGAGGCAGTCTTGTAAGCTCTCTGCCACCTTTTCTTTTCGTCCCTCTTGACTGCTTCCCTCCTTTCCTTCCTGGCTCCCTCGTGTCGTGCTGTATTGACCTCCTCACGTCACGTTTTGCGTCCGTGTCCAGTCTTCTGCCGGCCCACGGGCTCACGAGAGACTGAGGAAGAGAGAGGAGCCGGCAGATGTGCGCGCAAGGCGCAAGAATGATGTGTGCTACGTGGAAAGGTGGACGCCGGCGCCCAGGCCAGCGCGTGTATGCGCGAGCAGGGGGTGAGGTAGAGGAGAGAAAGGGTGATGTTACGGAAGTGTTGCGCGAGTGTGCGGGAGCGCGTGGCTGATGAGCTGTGCAGCTCATTCTACAGTCCCTCCCTCCCAAAACACTTGTCAAGGCATGCGCACGATGACACTTCCATCTCTTTCCCTCTCTCGGGAACGCTGACGCGCCCTGCCTCGCAGTCATTTCTGATGCGCTCTTCTCGCGCCCCCCATCTCTTCTCTAAATTTCCGTCGTGGTTTCTTTCTTATCCCACTTCGTCTTACGCCGTGAATTCGTGTGCGTGTGCGAAGTGCTGTGGTGGGCAGCTGAGACGGATGTGCTTCTTGTTGTTTTCTCCAAACACTCCTACATGAGGCGGAGAGAGGAGTCAACGTCACGCCAGGCATGCGTGCACGCGCTTATGCGCCGATGTGTGAGCGGCTTTTGCGTGTCACTGGATGCATACCTGCACAAGCTTTCCTACGCCGCCGCTACCCGCTGCTTTCTCTCGCTCCGTCTCGCACGTAAGCACTTGCTGGACCGCCGCTCTTTTCTCGTTGGCCTCCACCGTCATTTCGTGTTTCTCTTTTCGCTGGTCTTTTTTTTTCGGTCGATTCACTTCATCTCTCTCTGTGTGGGCGTGTCTGTCCTTCGCTCTGTAGGACGATGATGACGCGCGTGTGCGCGCCGGCGGGTGTCTATGCGCTCTTGTTCTCTTGCACTTTCTCCTCGGCTTTGTTGTGTTTATGCGAGGGTAGTGACGTGGGATGTCTACCACGGTTGTCGGCGTTGAGTGTGTGTGCCCGCGTCGTCCCTCACCCCACCACCCCCTGCCCACTTTGGATCTCAGCTGCCCTCGGGCGGCATTTCTTCTGACTTTCTTTTTTTTTGGTCTTCTACGATTCCGCTTCGTCTCCAGCGCGCGCCTGTGCGCACCTGCGTGGTTCTCTGACTGTGCACATGCCGACACACACTCACCACGATAGAGATGCAGCGGGGCGAACACCCCTGTCTTCTATACCCGCCGGAGCACTGTGTCGGCTGCCGGTGCAACGGCGCCTTTGACAGGGGAGGGGCCGCGGCGGCTCTCTGCTCTCTACCACCCCGCTTCCTTCACAGCCACTTGCACTGAAAGGGCGGACCCCATGCCCACTCGCAGCCGCTCTCGCTCTCTTGCGTTGTAGAGGGGTGCCCGCTGCGTGCTTGTACGCGTGCACCTCAGCGTCGCTCTTGGGGAAGGGGCGGTAGCAGAGGACGGCGCCGATACGCGCATGAGAAAAAGCAAGCACCTTCTCTCTCACATTCTCTCCACCGCCATCATCTTCCGGGCCGCATCTTAATTTTGCCTTTCCTCTTCTCCCTGCCCCATCCCTTACTTCGCTGTCATCGCTGATGTGTGCACTCTCGGTCATGAAGAGGGCTAGAGGATCGACCTTGCAGGTTTGCGGTGAGAGGCGCACTATGAGTCTTTCCCTAGCGACAGCGCTCTACGCCGACGCCACGCGGCTCTACCGCCTCGGTGACCTTCACCACGCACGCGGCGCGGCGGAAGAGGCTCTCCTTTCACTGTCACATAGTCCGCACAGCGACATCAGCGACCACACCAACCATCGCCATGGAGGCGTCCATCACGAAGAGGCCGCTGATAGCGTCTCGGTCGGCTGCGAAGGCTCACAAGCTCAACAGCGTCAGCGCCACCGACTCTTCGGCAACACCCTCCTGCTCCTATCGAGCATCTACATGGCTGTGCACGACTACGCCGAGGCGGAGAGACTGCTTGTGACGTGCGACGGGTACTGGAGGGAGCGCCTGACCAGCACGCACACGAGGCTTTCATCTGCTGGCACATCTGCAGAAGTGGAGTGCGCGTGCTGTAGTGAGCTGGACGAGGGACTGGCTGGTGTCGCGTACAACCGTGCTGTGCTTCGCCTTGAACAGCTTCGGCGCACCCCATCCTCGCCAGCCCGTCGCGGCGACGGTGAACTGTGGGTCGCGCCACCGGCTGACCTGTGCGGCGCTGATGCACGTCTGACACATTCGTTGATACCTCCATCCTCTACTGCAGCTACTTCAGGTACGCCAGAGACGCTGCTTGCGAGCGCGATGGCGCTGCTGCTGGACGCACAGGACCGGCTCGCGCACACGCTCGGGCCGCCCCGTGGTCTTCTCGCCGACGTCCTGCACACCATCGGCGTCTGCCACTACGAGGCGGCCGACTACATCGCTGCGCTGCAAGCGTGGCAGCGCTCCATGGCGATTCGCGTGCATCTTCACGCGCTGCGCCGCCGCAGCGACAAGAACGCTGCTCAACGCACGCTTCGTGGAGGCGGCGGCGGCGAGTGCGGTGACGGTACTGAGGAGCTGAAGCTGGCTTTGACAATGGAACACGTGGCGCAGGTGTACCGACTGCTGGAGGGTCGATCCGTCGAGGCACTGAAGCTGCTAGATACAGTGGCAGCCACGCGACGGAGGTACGTTGGCCCCACAGATCCACTGTGTGCCCGCACGCTGGTGCTCAAAGGCGTTATGGCAGCAGAGCTCGGCCACACAAAGCTCGCCCGCGCACTGTTGGGCAGGTGCAGCGCCATCTACGGTGACGCTGGCTCGGAGACCCCACCTCCCAGTAACTATGCCTGCGCGGTGCAGGAGGTGAAGTAGTGGCGACTGCAACCCCGCGCCACCCTCCCCGTCTTCTCCGTCTTCCCTTTCTTCCCACCTCCTCTCGAGCACGCACCGGAAGGGAAGCGCTCGAGGGAGCCGCGCTGGGGTAGATGGTCAGTGTTGATAGATCTGATTTCCACCATAGAGACTCCACGGGCTGCCGTGGCACGATGCTGAACTGCTTGCAGAGGACATGCATTCTCACAAACCAGCGACAGTATGGTGAACTGCGCTAACCGCCGCTGAGGCGGTAGGGAGCCGTGTATGAAGGCGCCACCGGCACCGCGTCCGCCTTTCTCGCGTTGATCTTTTGAAGATACAAAGGGAATGGAAGAGGATGCTGGCGGATGGCCACGCCGCTGCTTGCTCCGCACGATGGCGGCCGACATGTCTGTGGGCGTGTGCGTGCAGGTGTGTCATGTCTAGAGAAGAGAGAGGGACGCAGAAACTCACTGGAGTGCTTCCTTTTTTCTTATCTCTTGTCTCATGCTTGCACCTCGCCTGCTGCCTCTCTCAAACCCTTCCTTCTTTCACGCCTCTCATCGCTCATGCGGGATCTGCGTCTCTGACCACCCCTGCAGCGCAGGGGTGGGGCCTTCACGATGGAGGTCGGCCAGCGGTGTCGTCTCCTTCTCGCCGACTGCACATCCACGCATGCCACGAACAGCTCGGATGACATCCACAGCAACGGATTCACCGTGACAGGAGTGGTGGTGGGGGTGCGCCCCCACGCCGAGGAGCCATGGCGGCGCTTGTATTACGTTCACTGCACCCACATCGAGTTTGGCGCGGAGCTGGCGCGGCAGCGGCGCAAGGCGGCTGCACCGTCGTGGAGCGGGGCCCCACTCAGCACTATTGGGAGCGGCACCATACACAGCTGCAACGAGCTGCGCGCCGCCGGCGGCAGCTTTGTCTCAAACGGCGGCTACCACTACCGCTACGATGGCTGGTATGATGCCTTCGCTCTCGCCCCGCTGTCTGCGGACGTCTTCCTCGCCAACAACACCGCTGCCATGGCGTCCGCTGGCTCTTCGCCACCTGAGCCGCCCGCGACGGTGTCGGAACCGCGCGATGACGAAGGAGCAGCGTCAGTGCCCGCCGTCTCGCACCTGCCTGGACAGCACCGCGAAGCCCCGGAGGAGTGGGTGACCGCGATGGAGCGTGACACGGCCGTGTGCGAGGTGGTGTATCTGTGCTACGCCTTCCAACCTTGGTTTCCTGCACCCTACAGCGCTCTACAGTACCTGGCCCTCCCCGAGGACGACGTCTGCCACTCCGTCTACGTGTGCCACCGCTGTCTCTCGCCCTTCTTCACGCGGGAGCAGTACTACGTACACCTGGCCGGCGAGTACTGCCGCCTGCGCACCCCGCCTGGCCGACTCATCTACCATGACGGGGACGCCGGGTACAAGGCGTTCCTCGTGGACGGCGCCAAGGACCTCCACTATGGCCGCTGCCTCTCCCTCCTGGGCAAACAGCTCATCGAGAGCAAGGTGCTGTCGAACGACGTCGACCTGTACGAGTATGTGGTGGTGACGATTCCCCGCGCCTCTCTGCCGTACATACCAGCCGCACTGCCGTCCTGCACGTCCGCCGAGCAGTGTGGAGTGGACAACCTGGTCGCGCTTTCGAGAGAGGGGTTTCGCCAGGCTTCGAGCGACTTCGACGCGGAGGACTGGGACGGCGACGCGGTGATGGGGTACTTCAGCAGGCTGAAGCACCACCCCGATCACACGCTCTCGTGCATTGTCACGCTGCCCATGTTTCAACGCACACGTGTGGCTACTTTCCTGCTGGATGTGGCGTACTGGATGACTCGGCAGCGGCAACGTCTGTGCGGGTGCGGCTTCTGTGGGCAGTCTGGCGGAGCCATCAGTCGACCCTTCTCGCCCCACGGGCAGTCGTTGCTGCTCTCCTACTGGCGACGCGCGCTGCTGCGGTCTCTAGCCGAGGTTGCTCCGTTACACCGGCGTGCGTCACGGGCCGCGCAGCCGGAGCTGCGCTTCACCCTGGCGGAGCTCCGCGCGCTGATGGACATACCAATCCACACAGATGACATGGAAACGCTGCTGCTGCAGAGCGAGTTCGCCTTCTATCAGCCCGCTGCTGCCAGCGCCGCGTCGGCGCGCTACAGCGACGATGACGACAGCACCTCACCACCAACCTCTCCGACCTCTGCAAAGAGAGGGCAACGTCGCGAGCGCGGCAGCACCTCCACTTCGCTGAAAGACTCGCAGGCGAGCAGCGGCAGCAAGCTGTCCTCTTCCTCGGCCGGAGGCAGCGCTGGGAATGGTGGCAGCTCGACATCTGGCGCGCGCTACACGGCCACGCTGGTTCTGGAGGCCACGCTCCTTGAGGCAGCAGCAGAGCTTCACACAAAGAAGCCGCGCTCGTGTGTGATGTTCGACAAGCGCTGGCTCGTAAAGGATGGGCGAGGCGCCTATGCGTACGACACGCCGTACTTCCACCACTGAACAGTATTCATGGAGGTGCAGAGAGGTGAAAGAGGCGAGTGCAGCATGGATGGTGAGTGACCGCAAGATCCGCAAGAGAGTGCGTGTGTATGAGTGCTGCCTGTGTGTGTGTGTGCGTCGTCCCTCGCAGCTCACCGCGTGCCTTTTCTTTCCCTTCTCCATGTCTCTCGCATGGCCCACCATCGCGTTTCCGTGGAAGGCTCTTCACCAACCACCGACCACCGACCGTCTCTTGCTTTTCCAAAGCACAGCACGGCCACCGACCGATACACGCGCGTAGACGCGCGCACATCTATACGTCTCTCTATCAAGCCACTCGTGAGAAAGATGAAATCGTGTAATGCGGCAACTGCGGCCTTGGAAGGAACGGCATGTTCGATGACACCCACAAATGCACCCATATACTTGATGCGTGTCGACGCTGGCCCGTGCGCCAGTCTCTGCTGTCGTGAGTGGGTGTGCCTGAGTGACTCTCTCTCTCTCTTGCTGTCACATGTGCTTCCAACGCGTGCGTATCTCTGGCCCTCGCTGACTCTCTGTCTGTCTCTCTCTCGCACACACACACACACACACACATACACGCACCTGCACATCCCCGTCAGTGTCGCGGCACATTTTTCCCTTTTTTGCTCCCCTCCCCTCCCTCCCTTCGAACTTTGGCTCTCGTGCGTGTGCGCGCTTTCCTTCGTTTTGTTGTTCTCTCTCCTCTCTTGTGGTTCGCCGTCTTCGTTGGCTTTCTTGGCTCTCTGCTGCGCACGTACGTGTGCGGGTGTGCTGGTGTTGTCCCCGTGTCCTCTTGTGTGCACGCAGATATACATACGCACATGCTTATACGCACGCCTATACACACACACACAGCCCGACCTTCTCCCCCCTCCCCTCGTCCGCTGTTCCGCGCCACAGCCCTCCGTCGTTCGATCTCTCACCTCCTCCGTCTCTTGCCCAGGGCGCCACTCCGCCTTTTCCACTCTTCTTCTCACCTTCCCTCTATACACAGGCGTGATGTCCGCGGAAGACACCCCCATCTCGCTCTTCCTGCAGGCGTGCAACCAGGAGGGCGTCAAGACACCCAATCCGAAGCTGGTGGAGTTCTTTCAGAGCCACGAAACCTTCGACAGCATCCTTGAGATCGACCTCAGCAACAACTACATCGGCAACCGCGGCCTGCTGGCAGTGCTGGACGTCATTGGGCATCTGAGCTGCTTCCGCTGCCTCAACGCCATGGACCAGAAGCTGTACAACTCAGACTTCAGCGAGGAAGCTGTCAAGGGCAATGCCGTGATTGACCGCATCGTGGAAGTGTTCAAGGTGCACCCCACCGCCAACTCGCTCAACCTCAGCAACAACCCCATCTCGAACTACGCGGGGCGTAAGCTGCTCTCCCTGGCGCAGGTGAACCGCCGCATGTGCCTCATCGAGGTGAGCGACACCCGCATAGACTTTGATCTTCGCAACAAGATTGCGAAGCAGTGCGAGGAGAACACCCGCAACATGTGGGACGCCGAGCAGGATGAGAACGCAAATTCGGGCGCCGCCTTCGGCGAGAACCTGGAGTGGGTGCCGACCCAGGCCACGGCGGACCTGACGTCGCTCGGCGCCGGCCGGGCTCGTCGCCAGACAGTACGGGTCGAGGGCATTGACCCTGAGGCAGCCAAGAACTACGTGCCCCCGGTGCATGAAAAGTCGCAGGAAGACACGGATATGATTTGCGAGCTGCTGAGCCACAACGTGCTCTTCGGCTTCCTCGGCAGCAAGGACATCCTAACTGTGGCGGGAGCGATGTACCGCGAGGAGTTCGTGAAGGACGAGTGCATCATCGAGTTCGGCCAGACCCACTGCGACAAGCTCTACGTTATTCAGAGCGGTGAGGCAGATATTATAAAAGAGGGCCAAAAAGTGTTCGTCAAGACGGAGGGCACGGCGGTGGGCGAGCTGGAGCTGCTGTACGACACGCCTGCCGTTGCAACCGTGAAGGTGTCCACGGAGGCGCTGGTGGCGTGGGTGCTGGACCGCGAAACGTACCGCAACCTCGTCATGGGCTCCTGCATCCGCCGCCGTGAAACGTACATGTCGATGCTGGCCAAGGTTCCATTCCTGCAGAGCCTCGACGCCTACGAGCGCATGCAGATCGCAGACGCCCTCACGAGCGACGAGTTCGCTGCCGGCGACTACATCATCCACTACGACGAGGAGGGCGAGTGGCTTTACATCATTATCGAAGGCACCGTGGAGGTAATCGGTCGCGATGCGGCCGGCAACAAGACGAAAGTTTGCGAGTTCCACAGCGGTGACCACATCGGCGAGCTGGAGTTCCTCAACGAGCACCGCACTGTTGCGGACATCGTGGCCGTCACGGACGTCACGACGGCGAAGCTGAACCGCCGGCATTTCGAGATGTGCATGGGCCCCGTCATGGACGTGTTGAAGCGGAATAGCACCTCTGCCAAGTACGACTACTACCAGCAAGTGCTCCAGCAGCAACAGCAGGGTGCCCCGGCGGCGGTCCAGTAAGAAGACACGTGCAACGGGGTGGGAGGGAGGGAGGGGGCCGCGCAAGGGGCAACCGCGCTTCGATCACGACGAAGGGCGAAGGGGCGCGCGGTCGGCGCTGCTCCTTGCACGCCAACGATACCCTTCCCCCTTCCTCTCCGCCTACTCGCTCTCTCCTGTAACATGGACCAACCGGCGCACGACTCTTTTCTTGTTTAACGTTGCACGCTCGTGTATATTAGTGCTCTCTCTATCTCCCCCCTATTCGATGTACAGCATCATGTGTAGAAGACACACGCCGACACACGCACGCATCCATGCATGCAGGCAAAGAGGCCGAGCGAGTGTATAACGGTGCATGGACGGAAAAGAAAGGAAAAATGTTTGTCTTGCGTTATTGTCTTCTCGCCTTGTCGTTGTTTCGTTTTTGTTGTTGTGGTGGTTCATATCCTTGCATGCCAACTCTGCCCGTATGTGCGTGTGTGTGTGTGTGTGTCATGTCGCCCCTTCCTTCCCTTCCCTCCCCCTCCCTCAGCTTCCTACACTGCCCCTGCTGCACCCATACCCCTCCCCCTCTCCCCCCAAACACACACAAACACGCATACCACGCATTGCAGGAGAGTCCACCTGTCTCGGTCCATCCGTCTTCCCTCCCCACTCCGTTCCCCATCCCCCAGCTGGCTTCCACTCGGTGCTCTTATTATTGCTTCCTCTCAGTATACCTTTTGTTTGTTTGACATGTATAGGCCGATGCTGCCCTTCACCATACTGCCCCCCCCCCGCCATCTCTATCACACACACACACACACACACACACAATACACACCACGCATCGCCCAAGCCAGAGAGAAACGTACATCAGGAGCCGCCTTACCGCCTTTCTATGCACATCCATGCACAACCCACCCACCCCCTCCCCCTGTTGGACGGATGCGCTAACCACACATAGACACACGTGACGAAGGGGGACTCACAACTTAGACACACGCACGCACCAGAAAAGGACGACACCGAGAAACGAGGAGGAGTAGAAAGGGGGAGAGGATGGGCAACACCGGCATTTGATATCAAGGCGATAGAGTGATGGGAGGAGGGAGAGAGAGACATGCATTCATGGTGTGAGTGTGCGCGTTGGCGGATACGATAGACGACAACGACCATGTCGCACACACGTGGGAAGAGAAGAGAGGGGTCTGGTGCTTGCGCACCTGCACTTGCCTCTCCCCTCTCCTCCCACGTGCGCCCAAGTATCTACCCAGAAAGGTGCGGAAGGGGTCTGCCATAAAGCACCGATCTTCTTTTCTCGCCATTTCCTTCCTCTTCCTGACTCGTGATGCGGGTGCGTGTATGGATGTGCCTCTGTGCTGTTATTGTTGCACCCCACCCTCATCGGCCCGTCTCTCTCTCTCTCTCGCTCGCCCATCTGCTTGCATACACTGGCGCCTCTTCCCTCTTCTCTTCACGCATCTTTTTAGTCTCCCGCTTCGCTCATTGTTTCGATTCTTTGTATGTCGTGTCGTAAACACACGCAGGCACGCAGGCACGATGATGCAGATACAACGAGCGTGTGTGCGTGTGTGCGTGTGTCTGTCCCCCTTTCTCTCTCTGTGTATATGGTTCAAGCTTATCCAAAGCTTTCTCGCCGCATCATTCGCAAGACGCGCCGAAGAAAAACGAGGCGATGTGGCGACACCGCGCCCTTCGACGTTCAGCCATAATGGCAGAGCGAGCAGAGACCACGATGTGGCTGGTGGGGATAAAGGGAGAGGGCAATGCGGAATGTGCACACACCCACACCCACATACATACACACACACACACATGCACACGCCCAGATGGACGCTTTCTTTCTGTTCTTGGTATCCCACCTTTCCTCCCTCCACCATCACAACGATGGTGCCTTCATGCTCGAGCAAACGCCTGCGTATGCGTGTGTGTGAGTCTGCCACAGGCGTTCACTGCTGCTGTGGGCGCCGAATGTACAGACATGCGCCCTTCCACCCTATGAAGTGCGTATTGTCCGCGTCTAACGTCACGTGCATCTACGCCCTTCTCATGTCCCTCCCAGCCGCCTGCAACCCCTCATCATCCCACCTTGCTATTCTTTCTTTTTTTTATGCCCTTGCAGCGCTCTCTGTAGGACGTGCACCTACGAACGCACGCGAATACACGCACACAGTCGCACTGCCATGATCCCGAAAGGGTGTGTGGTGCAGGGTTTTCGCGAGGTCTTCGCCCCAGTCTCGGTGCGCGCCTACCGCCACTACGGTTTCTTGGTGGCAGAAAACTTTCTTCCTGCATCGCTTGCCCACCAGCTGACGACGATGTGCAACATGGCGGTGCGGCAGCGGGGTGACAACATCTTTCCCGGCCTCGACGCGCAACACCGTCTGGGCGCGACAGTAGCCCCCAACTCGAAGCTGAAGCCCCTGAAAACCCCTGGCGGTGCTGCCGATACGGGCGCCAAGCCCCTTCACCCCGCCACGCCGCCGCTGGCCTCCTCCACGTCGTTGGGCTTCGGCAACGCGCCGCTGCGGCCGGGCCGGCAGAAAGAGGACGAGGCTGCCGTACGCGATCGCCACGCTGGGACGCGGGCGAGGAAGATTCACATCATGTTAAGGAGTCGACGCGCCGTCGACAGGGTATACCGCCGTCTCACCAAGGCCCGCGAGCGCTACAATGCCCACAGGCGCGTTGGCGGGTACGTGACCGCGGAGGAGGAGATGGCGGGCAACATGACCGAGGAGCGCATCCAGGAGCTGCAGTCCAAGTACACCTACGAGGACTTCCAGCGCAGCTTGCAGCACAGCCGAGACAGCGGGCTCTTGGAGACGGGGTTTCGCCGCGATCATTACATCAACGACGCGATGACCTTCATGCAAGACTGGCCACGCACGTGGTGCTGGCTGTGGCGCACATCTCCTGAGCTGAAGGCGCTCGCGGTGTCCGCGGAAGGGGCGGTGGGCCAACTCGTTGGGGAGGCTGCGGGGTACTTGGCTGGCGAGGTGGTACTGCGTGTGTATTCCGACAGCGCCACCGAGGCGACGTCACTGAGCAACGCGACTCCGATGGGCTTTGCCGGTGTCGCCACCAACTTTGCCCATCCACATGCGCTGTCGGCGCAGCTGGGGTTGGAACGGCCAAACTCGGCGCACTTGGATGCCGCCACGATGGTTATGCCAGGCTCTCACCACATTGTGTGGCGCATCTCACTGGACGGAAAGGAACTCGACCGCTTTCAGCCTGGCGGCATCTTCGACGTTGGCTCGATGGTGCGAGCGCTGCCAGAGGTGAGCCACCTGCCTGTTGTGGCGCTTCCTCCTCTAAACCCTGGTGCGGTGCTATTCTTCAACAACTACCTTCTCATGGGGACGCAGGCGAACCTCTACGGTGCCGCGCAGAACGCCACCGGCACCGTCGCCGCAGGGCCTGTCGCACACGCAACCAGCTACGCCTTGTCTCTCATACCAGACCGGTGCGTATTTGATGGCAAGCGCAACTCGTGGGCGTCGCGCGATTCGCATGGGCCTCTGTACTCGTACAAGCGCGGGCAGCTGCTGACGGATGATGCGGCTTTCCCAGTAATTCACAGAGCTTTGGATATAGAATAAGAGAACACTCCGAGGGAGGGCCGGGGGAGGGCGCGGGAACGGCAATCGTGGCCGAGGGGGATACGTGGGCACCCCACGCACACCTACAACTTTACCACATATGCACGACTGCGCATCCCTCTCTCGTCCTCTCCGCTACTCACACGTCCCCCTCACTGTTGCTAACAAAACGACAAGCGAAAAGGAGACGAGATCAGCACAGGCGCACGCGCGCCAACTCGGATGTGCGCGGCTGTTTGTGCTCAGCGTCGTCGTTTCTCTTTTCGTCTTTCCTTCCGTGCTATGTGGTGAGTGATGCTTGCGCGTGTATCTGTCATGCACTGCCACGTGCCATCGCGCACACATGTGCACCTACACGGTCTGCATACGATATGGGCCTTTGCCCATGAATGCTCTCTCCCCGCCAACCCGCCACCCTTCCCACACGCACACATCTTGTCGCTCTCTCTGTACGACGTGGGCGTGCGTCTGTTCCCATGCAATCATTATCTGACCACCCCTTCCACCGCCTATCCGTCTGTCCATCCGCCACCCCCTCACTCTTCTGCGTTTTGCGCGCTGCCTACGCTCTTCCTCGCGATCAGCATTATTCGCTGAAAAAGAAAAGCGCATTACACACAGGCACGTACACACATGCGTCGTCGTGACTGGTGCGGCGTGTGCCCACCAGCGGCTACGCTGCACGCGTTGGCTCGCCGGTACTCGGAGTACCGCTCGTCGTACACGGGCGCGCGCAACGCTCCCTGGGCCGCCCCGGAGGCGGCGCCGGCCTACCCGTCGGCCCGCTCGCCGTTTCCCTTGGAGAGGCCGCGTTTTCGTAAGACGCATATTGAGTGGATGCTGCACCACGGCCACGGCGACCGCTACGGCAAGTACGGCCCGTCACGCGAAATTGCGGACTTCGAGTACGCTGATGGCACCCCGTCGAGCATTAGCGGCAAGCGGTTCGCCCTCAAGCATCACCAGGACCACCTGTTGGTGCAGCTCATCCGATCCGCGGCGATAGTGGAGCGCTTCGAAGAGGAGGAGCTTCTGCCACGTATTCCAGGCACGCCAGAGCAGCGCAGCTGGGACCCAGAGATTCCGCTGTTCCTCGAGGACGTGGACGAGTTTGGCCGCCCACCGCGACCCGTGGCAGGTGACATGATCGCGCGCGTTATCGAGGAGCGCTTCGCACAGGAGAGCGGCCGCACGCCGGTCAACTTAGCGAACAGGCACGCTGGCGAGGTGCTGGAGCCAAACACGATGTTTGCCACGTACGACCCCGCTGCCTTTGTCTCCGATGCCATAAAGAAAGATGTGCGGCGACCCTTCTGGTCGCGTCGCCGGTGGGCGCTGAGCGACAACTTCATGGTGCCGATGAGTCCCAAGCCGAAGAACACCATCAAGGACGAGTGAGCAGCGACACGCTTACATGCGCAGCATTCGTGTGCTTGCATGTGTATGCGCGTGTCGGTGACGCTGTTGCCGAAAGATGGGCTGTGAGGAGAGAGTTGGAGGAGGTCGGTATGGGCAATGTGGGATCAGCGAGGGCCGTGCAGCACACTCGCGTCGCTCGCTGTCTACGCATGCATGTGCACAGGGATAGCTGCGGTGCACTATGGTACATCAGTCGCCCCCTATCTCACCTCACAACTAACCATTCTCCACTTACTTGCCTCTGATCTTGTGATCCGTTGAGCCGAACCTCGCGCGCCTGCTCGGATGCGGCGCGGGGGGGACGTTGTATCTCCTTCTGTCGTTTGGGCGCACTCTGGTATGTCTGGACTGTGTGCGTGTTCGTGTGTCCGCGCTGCTCGTCTCCCGTCACCTTGCCGCAGCCTCGAGACGGATAAACACACACAATGTGTGCGCACATGGCATTTTCTTACAGTTCAGTTAAGCTTCAAGGGTAGCAGCATTGGAACGTCCGCAGCACTGCGGGACTGCTCGTGGGTGTCCGTGCGGATTGCCGATGCCTTGGAAGATGCGAACCATCCCTCGCTCAGGCGTGCTGCATCCAGCACGCCTGAGCGAGGGAGGCGAAGCGCACAGCGCCAACATACATGTATGCGTCTGCGCGCACCGCGTCCGCTTCCAAATCTCCATCTTGTTGGCGAATAACGTTCTCTGTTCAGCGGTTCGAGGATCGATCGCTCGGGGTGGGGTGGGGTTGCGCAGCGGACCACCACGTTTGGCTCTGCTCCTCTGCCTCCCCCTCTCTACAGCAGTCTACCCACCGAAACCTTTCATGCTTCACCTTGGTGTGTGCACGCGACGCCCATTCGGTGCGCCCTCCTGCTCCGCCCACCCGCCTCTCTTCGGCATCTCTCTTTCTCGTCTTTCTTTGCCGCTTTCCGAATCTCTCGGCACCTGCACGACGCCATCCTACACGACACCTCGGCCTCCGCTCCCTCATACCCCTCCCCCTAGCTCTTCGCCCTTGCCTTCTTGCTCCGTAGTACGGTGCACACATAGATACATAAATATATAGGACACGCGCGTACTTGTGCTGCCCATTCGGCGCCACTGTTCAGTGGGGATGCGAGAGGACAGCCCCGGCAGCGAGTCGCAGAGCCGCCAGTCAGATCGCACCTGCGGCGTGTCGCCGGGCGGCCCTGGCGCCAGCCCATCCATTGTCGTAGCGGTGCGGAAGCGACCCCGCATCCCGGGCCGCGAGGATGACGAGAATGACGTGGTGCGCTGCGGTGAGAATGGTGGCCCTTCCGTCACAGTGTACGAGCCGCGCACGAAGCTCGACCTCACACCCATCATTGAGCCAAGCAGCTTTAGCTACG
Organism: Leishmania donovani; assembly: GCF_000227135.1. NCBI lineage: Eukaryota > Euglenozoa > Kinetoplastea > Trypanosomatida > Trypanosomatidae > Leishmania > Leishmania donovani. The sequence continues at coordinate 40,256 of NC_018240.1, read as the reverse complement.
ATCACGTCTTTGGTGAAGCGTGCACTAACGAGGAGGTCTACCGCGGCTGCTGTCGACCCCTCCTCCAGAATGTGCGGGAAGGCGGTGGCGCTGTCATCTTTGCCTTTGGGCAGACGGGCAGCGGCAAGACTCACACGATGCTCGGCACAGGAGAGCGTCCCGGCCTTTACAGCTTAGCCGTGACGGAGCTTCTCACCATGACGGAGCACAGCACCATGACGGCGAGCTTCTATGAGGCGTACGGGGCGAAGCTCTACGACCTGCTCAACGATCGAGCGGAGGTGAAGATGCTGCAGGACGAGTACCAGAATGTGCATATTGTCGGCATCACTGAGCAGATCGTCAGCTCTGTTGACGACGTCAATGCATTGATGATGAGAGGGCAGCAGTTGAGGGCGATCGGCACAACGCACGCAAACGACCGCAGCTCACGGTCGCACGCCGTTCTAGAGATCAAGCTGAAGCTAGCGGACAACAACAGTGAGTCGCAACTAGGCCGCATCACCTTCGTAGACCTCGCCGGCAGCGAGCGGGCGTCCGACACGGCGGAGACGGATGCCAAGACGCGCCGCGAAGGCGCCGAGATCAACAAATCGCTGCTGGCGTTGAAGGAGTGCATACGTGCCATGTCGATGCGCAAGCGGCACATCCCGTTCCGCGGCTCGAAACTGACGCAGATTCTTCGCGAGAGCTTCGTTGGCCGCTGCAAGACGTGTGTGATCGCGGCGATATCGCCGTGCCAGAGCCACTGCGAGGACACCCTCAACACCCTCCGCTACGCAGACCGCATCAAGGAGCTGAAGGGGCCTGCAAACCCGCACAACGGTGTGAAGCCGATCCCGTGTAAGACGTGCGGTCAGCCGATCTTCATTGGCGACCGACACGTGTGCAAGCGCCAGCTGGCAGCCTGCCCCCACTGTAGGCAGGATGTGGACAAACAGGAGCTAGACACGCATGTGGCCGAGTGCAAGGAGTCACCTATGCGTTGCCAGTACTGCAACGAGCGCATGCTGCGCAGCGAGTCGGTCAGCCACAGCCGGCGCTGCGCCCGCGCCCCGATTCGCTGCGGCGCATGCGGTGCCACCGTACCACGCCAGCTCATGGACAGGCACACTCAGCAGGAGTGCGCGGAGGCCAAGGTGAAGTGTCGATACTGCGGCTGTGTGCAGAGTCGTCAATTACTCGCGGCGCATGAGCAGAACTGCGACGTTGCGAAGGTGGCGTGCCCGCACTGCCTGCAGTTTGTGCGCAAGAGGCGATTGGATGGACACGTTGCGAGCTGCGCGCGCAACCTCAGTCGTGCAATGCATACACCGCGCAGCACTGCTCTGAATATCATCGCGTCGGCTTCGATGGAGACATCACAGACGCTGGCCTCCTCCTCCTCCAGCATCGGAGCGCAGCAGAGCATTCTGAAGAGTGCTACAGCCCAGACAGCAGCGTCATCGCGCACATCTTCCTCGCACAATCGCAACGTAGCTGCCGAGCCGGCGGGGGGACAGGTAGACCTGGTGGCTGCGGACGAAGGCACCGGCCCCCTCACGTTCACTCGAGCGCACTCATCTCCGAGGTCATCGGCTCAGTTGGCCAGCAGTGCACCGTTTGCGAACCGATCCCAGTCGAACCGTGCACCGGCGGCAGGAGGTCGCTGGAACGCCGGTGCCCTAGGCGCCGACGAGGCCAGCGCCGCGTGCGATAACGACTGCGGCAGCGTTGTCTGCCCGTACTCGCGCTACGGCTGCCCTGTCAAGGTGACGCGACTGAACGTGGCAGCCCATCTGAAGGAGTCGATGCAGCAGCACCTAGAGCTCGTCACGACGTACGCGGACCGCGTGGATGAGCAGAACATGCAGCTGCGACGCCTCGTGATACACGAGACGGACACGTTGAGCAGTCGGGCCACGATGGAACGTCTGGACAAGTGAGTCGAGACAGCCCGAGTTTTTGTTGTGCCGCCTCGCCCCGTTGTTTTGCTCCGGCCTCTTCTTCACCGCGTCGGTTGTTTTCTTATTATTGCAGCAATGCGTGCTCCCTGCACACGGCTCTTCAACCATGCGTGTCGGTGCGTGTGTGCGCAAACATGTGTTGCTCCCGCTCCCTCCACCCCTCCCTGTCGAGGAGCGCCACCACACCGCACGGATGCACACGCGTGTGTCTCCTCTCGCCACCCTCTCAGTACTCTGTTCAACTTTCTTCCACACACATCTCACGTTCATGCGTGCGCATATACATACAGACTCGTATAGTTGGGCTGCCCATCGCCCACTTTTTCCGTTTCTTGGCTCCGCCCCTCCCCGAACTCCTCCGCTGCCGCTGTTACTATTATTGCTTGCATGCATGGCTCGCACTCACCCACCACACTTCACCATACCCCTACTCTCTGCCGTTTTGAGTCGTCGTGTGTTTAAGATCGTTGTTTGTGTCTTGCCTCTCGCAATTTTTCTCTCTTCCATGTACAGTCGTCGGCTTCACATATCCCCCTCTCACGCTGCCTCTTTCCCCTCTCCCCCCGGGTCGCAGCTGCACCGGTGACGGCCGCCGCCGCCTCCCCGACCGTCTGCCTATTTCTTAGGCCTCCGCACTGCACAAACCCACGCATGGCACTTTCCCATGCTGACTTCTTTTCTCCATCGCCCTCTTGTTTTTGTGTTCGTGCTGCTGGGCTGGGACGTGAGTTTGTGCGCAACCACTCAGCTGTCTCCTCCCTCTCCTCCAGCACCTTGCCCAGTGCGTCCCTTATTCTTTCCGTGTCCTTGCGTATTCTCGTGTGTTTGTCTTCTCTCGCTTGGTGTTGTGTGCCGCGTTGCGTGCGTCAACCTCGCCTCCTCCTCGCCTCATACACGGACGCACCCACGTGCGCTCCTTCCTCCCCTTCCTCAACTCACCCTCACTCGGTTGTTCGTTCTCTCTTTGTTGGCCGATCTTTTCGGGTTGACGCGCGCGGAAGTGCGGCGAGGTGCCTCGTGGTGGAGGAGGCGCTGTCTAGACGGGCAGACTCGCACGATGTAATGCGTTGGGGTTGGCTGGCCGGTGAGCCAAGTGCTTTGTATATGTGTGTAGGCGTGCATGCCGACGCCTCTTCTCACCTCCCTTGGCCCCTGTACGAGTGCTGCTGCTGCAGGTGCGGTTGCTGCCATGACGGGAGTGGTGGCGCACGTGTCTCTCTGCCTCTTTATGCCGTTTGAACTTCGCGCGTTGCACCTCTTTGCACCCCCCCCCCCCCCCAACAGCGAGGGCGACAAGACGGACCGTCATGAATTCACTCACACACGCACATGTAAATATTTTCGGTACGCACAGGCGTGCCGTGTTAAGCCGCCACACATCTCTGTTGGTCTGTGCTCGTTTGTGTGCAAACCATCAGAGAGAGAGACGTCGACGAAGACGCATCCTCTTGCCTATCTCGGCTCTGCCCCCCCCCCCTTCCCCCGACCTCTCCTTCGCGTGAGGGTGCTGCTCATACTCTCCCCATCTTATCGCCCTTGCGTGTGCGCTTCACGGCCACATCAGCTCCATCAGCAAGTTTGTCTCCCGAAATTGTTTTCTTTGGCCTTTTCCCGCGTGTCGCTGCTACTGCCTGCCTCTTTCGCCATCGCCGCCGCTTCCATGCACCGCGCGCACACAGGCACGGAAGAGAGAAGGGAGGAGGTGACTGCACTCAGTGGGTGAGAGGAGGTCTGCGTCACAGGTGCGGTCACCGAGACTGGTTCAGACTACGTCGTTGCGATATTCGTTATTGATCCTCCCCCTCTGCACTTGTTTCTCCCCATCACTCTCCTCCCGTGGCGTCTTGCTGTGCACTCTCCCTTTACCGCTGCGAAGTGACGCTACTGCTGTTGCACTGCCTCTGTAGAGGCCCCCCTTCCCTCCCCCCTTGTGTGCGCTGGCATCCGCCGCAGAGCCGCTGACACCCCAGTGACGGTGCGCGCACACAATCGGCTAGTTCCTCGCAGCCTCACCAGGGCGCCGTGCAAAGCCGATGACGTGGATGACCGATACGAAAGCGTTGCTTGCGGATTAGAACCACTGTCGGCAGAGGAGCAACGGGTGCTGCACGAACTGCTCGCCGCCGTCGGCCGCTCCGCCGTCGGCCGCTCCGCCATGGGCCAGTGCAGCACCCCAGAGCTGCCTCTATCGGGCATGGAGTACTCAGACAACAAGGACGGCGTGACAGTCCATTCACGAGGTTCGCACTCCGCCGTGGGAGGCGAGGAAAGCTTGGAGGGAGGAGGAGCTCGGGTGCGACATAGCGGCATCGGTGGCGCGAGGACGCGTCGGTCCGTCGTGGAGGGGAACACGTTTCGCCTTTCAAGCTCCGCATTAGCCCGCGGGTTGGAATGCTGCCTCGTCTCGCTTCTGTGCCCAAATGCGCTCACCTACCTGCACGGCGGCCGTAGTACTCCTTCGCCGCGCGTTTCTGCGCACGGCTAGTGATGACGGAGGCACCTCTTGTCCCCACACCCAAGGCGCATACACACGCAGGCAGTAGGATCAATGATCTCTCCTTGTATCGACTCGGTTGTACGACAAATTCAGTTTATCGCTGCCCTTTCGGGTGACGTGCTTCTTCTCTGCCTCCCCTTCGTCCCGCGCTCTTCTCTCTCCGTGTTTCCTCCGTTCCTTCTCTCCCATGTCACAGAAGATCGCCAACGCCAACAAAACCGCCGTCACTACTCGCGCTGTCCATTTCCGTGCAGTCGCTCATTGTTATCGCTTCTCTCCCGTTCTATTCCGCTTCCCTCTCCCGTGCTCTTTTCACCGTCTTTGGCTCTTTAGGGTTTGACCCCGTGCCCCCTCCCACTCTCTCAGCATTCTGTGCTTCGCGGGTGGCCCCTCACGAAAGCCCCCTCCCCTCTTCCCTCCCGCGGCATCTCTCTCTCTATGCTTCCGTGCTGTTAGCCCGTCAGCACAACTCTGCGCAAACTTTTTGTCCCTGCCCTTGTGCGGTGCGTTTTTGTTGTTCCCGCGTGCGCGTCTTCGATTCGCTCTCCCTCTCGGTCTTCAGTCCGGCGGCTCACACGACGGCGTGTAGATAGGCAGGATATCCGATGCGCAGTCGAAGTGGGAGGGGGTGTACTGGAAGGAAACCGGTTCCGTGAGGGGCTTGGCTGAGGAAGTGGAGAAGCGAGAGGATCAGCCGTGTGCACTCTCTCCACCCCATCTCCGCCATCTTTCCGTCTACTTCAAAGTGCTTTTGGGCGATGCACCATGGAGCGCGGAATCGAATCGTTTTCCTGGCGTTCGTTTGCGCATGTGCCCGTGTCTTGTCTTTACGCCCCTCTTCTGTGTTTCAATGCGAGGAGGCGGCGTACTGCGGATCCTTCTCTCTTCTGCGTGTCTCCTACACTTGTTCTTACTGCCCATCGCTCTCTCGCCCCACCGTTGAGTGCGTGCGACCGTCTACGTGTGCGTCCTTTCTCTCCTATTCTGTCGGTCTCTTCGTCTGTGTGTCTACGTCGCACCTTGAGGAAAAAAGCGAAGCACAGAAACGCACTGACTGCATTCTAAGCCACGCCTCGCAGGCGATGTGTGCGCGTGAAGGCGTGCACCACCGAGCAACACCAGCTACAAGTCGCCGCAGCCCGTCTCTTTCTCCTTACCCTTACTTCTGTACGTGTTCACCTCCCTCTGCTTCAATCTTTCCACATACGTGCCTCTCCCTCCTCCCACCTACAAAGGAAGCTTGGCAGTTCCCCCCCTCCCCCACTGACACCGACACATACAGACATCAAATCAACTGGCCTCATTCTCTCCGTCAGCAAGCGACGATGAGCAGCGCGTCCTCATCAAAGGCGCCCTCTGCTTCTGCAGTCGCTTCGACTGCTGACCCCGCCGACGCCGGCAGTGTTAGCAGCAGTCCCACTCTCACCGCGGCGGAGATGAAGGAGTTCGCTGAGCTTCGGTGCCAGAACCAGCTGCTCAAGGCTGAGAACGCGGTGCTGCAGCGTAAACTAGAGGAGGAGCGGGCACAACGGCGGCAATCCCAACTCGACGAGAATCACTACAACTTGGAAGCCGAAGCGTGCCGCGAGGCTATTGAAAAGACTGACGGCAACGCGCAGGTGCTAGCGCTCTATGATGAGCTACAGCGTCTGCGTAAGAAGTGCGACATCTACGCGGAGGCTGTGGAGGAGTCTCGGAGCTACTTTTTCGAGATGAAGCGGCTGTACATGGAGGTGTCGCCGTATTTGCGTTCGTTGTCCGGTGATTCTCAGGCGCACCGCGCAGCGTCCGTGTGATAGAGAGGGCAGCTGCGCACGATCGTGTGTGTGCGCGCTGGTTGGCTGTGATGTGCCCCTGCGGCCCATTGTCTGCCTGCTCGATCTGTCGAGTGCATTTCTTCTTCTTTTTCACCTGTACCGTGTGTCGCGTGTTCTCTTCTGATCGACTTTTCGGTCGACGTGCATGTGCTGTGGGAGACGGGCAACTGGGGCTTGCCGACGGTCCCCCCTCTTCTTCCCGCTGCTGCTGCTGCTGCTGCTGCCACTTTGGACTGTGTTCCGTGGGCCGCCACGTTATCACCGCCACCCGTCTCCTTCCTTTTCCCTCGGCCCGCCCCGCTTTGCTGAACACACGCCGCACATTCCCATTGCGGCTCCTCTCTTCTTTCATATGGTTGCTTCACCACCTACTGGGGGTGTAGGCGGCTGATGCACAGCTGCACATGCATCCACCCCCCCCCCCTGCGGACAAAACAGCGCTTATTGTCGTCTCCACTCCTCTGTGCATGTCTCTATGCACTGGCGGCTATGCCTGCCCGGGTGACGCCCCTGAATGCCCTCCGCGACGGTTCCTTTGCCCTCTCCCCACATGGTAGGAGTACGACAAAGGGGACGAGGGAAGAGAGGATGTCGCTGAGTGTGGGGGTGGGGTGGCGGTACTCTATGCTGTGGCTCACTGGAAGTGACCCGTGTCTTGGCACGCACCCCCACCGGCATATCAACACGCCTTCTTGAACGAATACTCATCCGCCCCCTGCCATTCCTCCACCCTTCGATTCTCTCCCCTTCGTCGCTCACCTTGCCCTGCCTCTTTCACTCTCCTCCTCCTTTCGCCATCTGAGTGAGAGGGTGCTCACTGGACAGCTTGTCTCGGGCCTTCGCGGCGTCTTTCTCTTCCTCTCACGCACGCACTCGTCACATTTTGTCTACGTTAACACACATAAAGCCACACACGTCTTCATCCCACCCCCTTTTCCCTCGCTCCCCATATCCTTCACAGACTGTTCGCGGACACGCCCTCACTCACCCACGCCTGCACACCCTTTTCTGTTCTCGCTGGTTATTGTGGTCGCACTCTCTGTCGTTCGCGCGACCTGCCCCCTCGTAATCTCGTCTTTCCCTTTCGCCGGGGCTCGACTCTCCGCAGCTGCCGCCGCAGCGTCGTCCATACGACTCAGCCACCACCCACCACCAACCAGAATAGCAAAATGAGGCCCGATCACATGAGTGTGATGTTCCTGTGCACCAGCGTGATGTCCTTCAACGCTGGCATATGGCAGATCTTCCGCAGGGGCCAGAAGAAGCAGCTGATCGAGAATCATAAGAACGTTGAGAAGAGCCCGCTGACAGACTTGCCGCCAGAGAACGCGACGGTGAACGAGTGCGAGTACCGCCGAGTGAAGCTCAATGGGTCGTTCGACAACGAAGGGTCATGCCTAGTCGGCCCGCGCTCTATCCCGTCGTACAAGGGCGCCGCGAACGAGGACGAGAGCCGCGGCGGGTTCCTTGTCATGACACCCTTCGAGATCGCCGACACTGGTAGGTTTGTGATGGTGAACCGCGGCTGGGTGCCGATCGACGCCGGAAAGCACCGCACGATGCTGAGACAGTACATCGGTGAGGGCTTCGCCCCTGCCCAAGTCCGCGGCATTCTGCGGAAGGAGGAGTTCTTAGGCGGGTCTCTTTTTTGGGGTCCAAGCTCAGAAAACGAGGGCCCGGTGGCGGCGGACCTGTCGTGGCTGGTGGTGCGGCCGTGGAACATGGCCATGGCCTACTACCGCCGCCGGTGGGGTGCGGACCACCTCAAGGAGAGTGCCGAGAAGCACGGTGCCCATCACTACTACGTGGAGATGCTCGAGGACTTCTCGGGCGACGACCAGCGCATTGTGCGCGGTCGCGCGTGGCCCCGTCGCCGCGAGGTGGACGAGGTCACCTATGTGCACCTCACCCCCGTAGTGCACTCCATGTACATCGTCTTTTGGTTCTCTATCACCGCCGGCTCCCTGTATGGAGTGCTGCGGTGCTGGCGGCGCCAGAAGGACATCTTTGCGCTGCGCAAGTACGTGAATAAGCAGTCGATGCAGCTGGAGACGCGTCGGCAAGCGGAGGCGCAGGCGTACATGAAGGCAGTAGAGGAGGTGGAGCGATTGAAGAGGATCAGCACTGCTGCTGCCGCGGCGCAGATCGACATTGGGAATCCTGCCACCGTCACGCACTGTGAGGGAACGGCGTCGAAGGAGAAGGATGACTCACAACCAAGCAAGTAGCGCGCCTTGGTCGAGGCTGCCTCACAGCCTTAATGTCTGTCTGACCGGAGTGTTGCTTGTGCACCTGTTGGTGGGCTCGCTGCCCTTGCTGTGGTTCGAGGTCGGGGGCGGTGTACGCGTTTGGCTTTGTAGCGTACGTATGCGCGTTTGTGGGTATGCGTGGCGTTGTCGCTCCCCCACCTCTCTCTCCCCTGTCGCGGTCTCTTCTGCGGTTGACTCAAATTGTTGCCTGGGCGTCGTGTGTTCTTTCCATGGACGATGGCCCTCCCCAGAGCGCTTCCTATCCTTGCCCTGCCTACTTCTGACCTTCCCTTTCTTTGCGCACTGTTGCCTTCCCTCATCCTCCTCCATCGAGAAGAGGGAAAGCTCAGCATCTCTGCCGTCGACCGGACCATGGACCAACACACGCACAGATGCACTCTCTTCTGCCAAGTCACTGCAACACTACACCTACACACACGCATAGAGAAATGCGCTGCGTCTCGTTCCTTTCTCCCGCTCTGAACACCGCTACACCATTCGGAATACGGGTTATGATGACCAGTGCGAGCCTGTACGCGCCAGCTCGCTTCACCGCTGCGCAGGCGCGTGTGCCTTTTTGCATGCTCAGGCGCAACGTGAATGCCAAGAGCGCCGCGTTCCTCCTGCTCACTATCCGTCTTTGTCTCGCCCTATCCTCTTCTTCGGTCAGCCGTTGCTTTCTGCCGCCTCCCTCCACCCCCACCCCTCTACCACTGCCACACGCACCCACCCATAAAAACTGGACCGCTTTCAGTGCTTTGGAGGAGGCCGAACACACACGCAGAGAACTCGGTTTACACACACACACACACACACACACACACACACATCTGCTCATCCGTGTGCGCCCCACGCGCGAACCGGCTTGAGTAGCCATCCTAATTGCCATCAGTGCCTCACCCCTCACTCGCGTCTTAGTTGTGGTTCCCCACCAACCTCGACTCCCTTCCTCAGCACCATTACTTGTCCTTTCTCGCTCCATCTTGCGCGCATCATCAATCATCGACAGTCGCCATCGCTCTCTCCTCACCCACTGGCACCGCCATGGCGACCTCCACTAGCGAGTTTACCGAGTTTGTACGTGAGTGGGGTGGTCTACTGGCAAAAGACTCATCGGCGTCGATGGATCATCTCTTCAGCGCATACGCGAGACTCAAAGAGGCGAACGAACTTGCTAGCAGCGGCAGCAGCAACAGCGAAGGTAGCGGCGAGTCGCCGTTCGGCTCCCCTGTCGCGTCCATTGAGGACTTCACCGACGTCTGGGCCGCAGCCAAGCGCGCGAACAAGGAGTGGGAGGCTACGTGCATGGTGCGCAGCATACGCCGCTCCATCGGCGGCTCCGTTACCCAGACTCGGCTGATGCTCTCCATGATCTGCTGGGCCGCCATGCTGCGGCAAGAAGAGCAGAGATTCTTCAAGGAGTTCCTTGCACAAGTACGCGAGATAATTCACCGCGCTGCTCTGCGCTGCACCGCCTCCGGCTATGGTGAGGACTCGGAATCGATCTACGAGGAAGTTGCATTTTGTGTCGCTCTCGAGCTGCTTGGGTGGCACGACAGCTTGCTGATCTGCCTCCAGCGTGCCATGGCCTCCCCCCCACCTCTGCGCACCGAGGAAGACGTCCTGCTGTTTACCCGAAAGGTAGCCCAAGAGCTCGTATCAGCCCTCAGTCCGCGCCAATACAGCACCGACAGCACGCCCGCCATCACCATCACCCGCTCGTCGGCGACGAGCAACTCGTTGGAGCACGAGCCGCCCGCGCCTACCGCCGTGGCCGATACCAGGAACGAAGCGATGGCGGGAGACGGGGTCGTCGTCATCTCGAAGAGGCGGTCGCCATACAAGGAAGGTGCATCATCATTGTCGCGGTGCCGTGGCGAGCACGCGCACACAGCTGGACGCAGTGCCACGATCATCTCCATCGCAGTCCCCCTCCCCACCCCCTCTCCCAGGAATACCACAGACACCCGAAAACCGTGGCAGGCGGCTTGTGGCACGCTAAGCACGGGCGTAACCCCCTTGCCGACGCCCGCGAGGTCGCCGATGGGGTCCACAACGCACAGAGATGCAGCCTCTGCTGCCTTGTCCCCACTGCCACCACCACCACTGCCCACTCAGCCCTCCCCACCCACGCGTGCTCCACCGCCGCGGTCGCCGATTAGAGGATCGCTGGCACCAACCTTAGCTCCCACTCACCGCTCATCCGCCGCCGTCGCCGCCGACTCTCCATACAAGGAGTTCGAGAGAGCTCTGCGGGAGGTGTGTTCCCCTCTCACCCGCCCTTCTGCTTGCCAGGAGGACCCGCCACACACGAAGGATAACGCACGCAGCACGGTCGAGTCCTCAAGCAAGTGAACAAGCACCAAGCTGCGGATGGGTAAAGAAGATGAAGGTTGCGCTGTGCTTTAGCGCGCGGCATATGATACGCGCATCGCAGCGGACGTCAACGCGGGGGGGGCAGGGTGGGAAGCAGTGACGCGGACTAGAGAAAGAGCTTGCACGAACCGCCGAGGCCACCTGCACTTCAGCAGCATGTATGCTTGTGTGTGTCGCTCTCCTAGTGACGTCGTGCGACCCTCTTTTCAATCTCCTCTCTTGTTTCTTGTGCTTCTTTTCGTGCAGACTCGCTTTACTGCGCAAGGCCAGCCGTGAGGGACTGGAGCGGGGTGGAGTGGGGAGATGAGGGGGGGGGGAAGTAGATGAGTCGTGGGCCTCCCCCTCCCTTCCCCCGTTCTCGCACTGCTGCTCTATTGTTGGCCGTTGCGCTTCGGTGAACAATCTACATTGCTATCCTTTTTGACCTCTGCCGATCCGTTGAGAGAGAAATGCCGCAGCCGGCCTTCTCCCTCTTCCCCTTGTCTGCCTGGTACCTCTGATTTCTCTCAAGTCCGCATAGCTTACCTCCGTCGCGGCCACCCCCATCCTCCCTGCCTCCTTCACCCAGGAACGCACTCGCTCCCACTAACGCAAATCATGTACGTCGGTGCAGTAAGTGCGTGCGCGCACGTGGTTTGCTTGCCTATCTCGGCAAAACAGAGAGGTAACGGGCTACAGGCAGGAGTGGGGCATTTCTTCGCAATGCGCGCGCATACATGCACGTGTTTGCATCCGTGTCTGCGTGATCTAGCATGCTTCATCAATGAAAGGCAAGCGTACGCATAACGGAGACGATAGAGGGCTTCTCACAAATATAAATGGGAAGCACGGAGCTAGTTGTCTGTCTGTCTCTGCGTGCATGGGCGATGCCCGAGGTGGTGGTGGAGGGGAGGGACCACACGAGGGAGGGTGGATGCATAACGGCTAGCAAAGGACGTAAACCCACGTATGCACGTGCGCCCGCCCGCACAAAAGCTGGTAGGGGTTGCTGCGTCTTCTCACGCTGCTCTCCCCACTCGCACATAGACACGTTTGCATATTTGTTCTTTACCGCCTTATACGCGGAGAGTCGCGCAGCGTGTACGGGGGCAGGCGTGCAGACACATCCACACACACACACACACACACACACACACACACACACACACACACACACACACACACGT
>NC_018240.1:26965-28106 GCF_000227135.1 Leishmania donovani | reverse complement strand
ACACACACACACACACACACACACACACACTACCGGTGATGTGCGTGGTTGGTGGAGTTGTCAGCTTACCGCTGGTCCCTCAAATCGAACTTTGCTTTTCCGGTGGTTTTCCTATTGCCCACTCCCTCTTCTTCCACTTCTTCCTCCTATTCTCGCTGAGTATCGGCGGGTGCCGTCACGAAGGCATGCCCGTGTTTCTGCGTGTCTTGGTATCAACGTCTCTGTCCGTCTCTTTCTATGCATGCCAGCGCCTTCTTGTCGTGGCTCGTCTGCTTTTGTTTGATTGCGTGTTTTCGTTGCTCGCTCTCTCTTCTCCTTGTTCCTTCTCCAGATTCTTGGAGCCTGTCTCGGGTTTCACATCGCCCCCCCCCCTCCCCCTCTCCTTCATGCCTTCTCACTCACATCGTTCTAGATTCTTGCTTTTCTTCGTGTACCACTGCTTCTATCTTTCCACGTTCTCTCTTCCTCTCTCTGAGTCGGTTGCACCGCCGCTGGACGGTGCCGATTACGGTGCGGGCGGCAGCAGCGCTTTGGCGTTGTCATTACTGTTTACCTTCGCGGGCGTGGAGATGCTCAGCCTTGAGACGTCTCTCTCTCCACGTATCAGCTCCTCTGGTTCTCATTCTCTCCATATTGATTTGTGCCGTGCTCGTGGTTCTTTTCCATGGGCTGCCTCACACATCGCATCTTCCCCTTTGTGCCGCGCTTCTGCATCAGCATGTTCGCACGTTGCTCTTAGTCGCCTTTTTCTTGGTTTTGGTGTATGCACCCGTGCCCACCGTTTTCCCTTCTCCTCGTCTCTCCTCTGCTTCGCCAGCTCCAGTGCGCGCGCTTACGCGTATGCGTCCGCATCGCTCTCGCTCTCCCTCTCACACATCTTCCCTCTTTGCGAGTGCGCATTCAGCCGCTCTCCTTCTTTTTTTCTTCGCCGTTGAGCTTCCTCTTGTTGTCGATTTTTGTGCTCATGTGTGTGTCTGAGTGCTTGTGTGTGACTGTCCTTAGGTTTCTGTCCTCTCTCACCCGATGATGGAGGAAACCCCCTCTCCGTGCGTGGTATCAACAAGGGTCCAGTGCACCCCCCCTCCCCCCTCCCCCCACACACACACTCTCTCTCTCGGGGAGGAAGCCACGCAGCCCCTGA
>NC_018240.1:26415-26866 GCF_000227135.1 Leishmania donovani | reverse complement strand
CTCCCCCCTCCCCCCACACACACACTCTCTCTCTCGGGGAGGAAGCCACGCAGCCCCTGGTCCTTGCCAATGCCAAAGGACTTCCTGGCGGTGACGGCGCCAAGTGCCTAGGACGTGGGGAAGTCAGAGGGATTCATTGCGACTCATGGCGGCGGCGAGGTCGTGGATGGTGATGCGTCGGAGCGACCTGCGACAGTGAACACGCTTGTGCCATCCATATGATGGGCAAAGTGTCCGCGTAACTCGAACGAATCCCACCCACCCCCGATTTTCACTGCCCACTGGTAGAGGAGCCTGCGCCACCCCGAAGGGGATGCACCGGGTGGCGGCGTGGGAAGTGGGTGGGCGGAGCTCGAGTCAGAGGCCGTGCTCAGATGACTGGGTCGGCGCATTGCTGCAACGCGTGTGTACGGCTGCTTCGCACCACGCGATGTGGGGCCTGTGGCAGGCC
>NC_018240.1:0-26316 GCF_000227135.1 Leishmania donovani | reverse complement strand
GCCGTGCTCAGATGACTGGGTCGGCGCATTGCTGCAACGCGTGTGTACGGCTGCTTCGCACCACGCGATGCGGGGCCTGTGGCAGGCCGGCGGGGGGATCGAGTGAAGTCCCACTCGTGTTGTATCGCAGAGAATGGGCACGCTGAAAACAACAAGGGGGCGCTGTTTGGCGTGTGCGCCGCGCTTTGGGGTAGTTTTGATGGTGCTATACACGGAAGTGCGGGCGTGCGTGCGTGCATGCGTGCGCGTCTCACCTACGAGTTCGTTCGCTTGTTATCTCTTCCAGTCAACTGCGGCGGCATGTGCGTGCTCACGCGAGTCCATACGACCACAGCTGATGCAGCCCTCGCTTCTCTGCTTGCTGCATGAAACGTACGCGCACAGGCAAACACCTTTTTCTTCGTCGCACTGTGTAGCCCCTAAAGCGCTTTTTGCCGTGCGCCTTCCCTTTGTTTCTTTCCTTTGGTGATTGCGGGGGACGCTCGCTGGAAGGCGGAGGTGGGGGAGGGGGCAGCATTTTATGTTCGCTCTCTGTCTGTCGGACTCGCTGATTTTTGCCTCCCCTGCTTAAAATCTACCACGGTGTTTGTGCTTGGGCTTCGCGTCTCTATCATTCTCACAAAATTCCTGCTCAAGAAAGGAATACAGGGCGAAGTCGCCTTCCGTATGCCGCACATGTTTTCATCTATCTCTGTGCGCCCCTCTCCCTCTCTCGCGCACGCGTGCTTGTGAGTGCGGGACGGTAGAAAAAGGGAGATGGGGTCTTGTGCTCGAGGGGATGGTCGCCACTGCTGCATCTTCGGCAGAATCTGAGGGTCACGGTATAAATGGTGACTTGCAACGTCGACTTTGCCTCTGCACGTGTACTCTTTCCCCTTTCATTCTAGACTAGCTAAATGGGCACTCACGTGAGTGTACTGATGCTAACGGTGTTGCTGAGAGACTCCGGACACCACCAACAGCTCCTGCACCACCTCCGCTCTCCGCTGCTCCATCGCCTTCACCTATTTCCACCCCCTCTCTCTCTTTTTCATCGTCGCCGCACGAATGTCCGCGCTTCGTCCACATCATCCATTCGCTCTTCTCTTTTCGCGTGTTTGGATGCGTTCTTCGCTGCTCGGCGTTCTTCCTTTTATTCGCACGCCAGCTTTTCCTGCGTTGCACCCTCGCCGCCACTCCCTTTTCTTTTCCCACTCTCTGCTTCCTCTCGTTGTGCGTGTCTGTGCACCAGATCAGCTGTCTATCGGTGACTTCCAAGAATCTTCTGAACGTTTCCGATACCCTCCCTCTCCACACACACACACACACACGCACACACACAAACTCCACCACCACTACCAGCAAGGCATCGACACCGTTTGCGTATCTCCTCGCTTCTTCCCTTGCTTCCCGTTAAAATTCAAGACAAGAAGCAATGCAGGCCTACACACAACTGGAGAAGCTCTGCCAGAAGGTGTACAGATTGGCGCACCTTCTGTCTCTCGGCGCTTGGGATTCCAAGACTATGATGCCCTCAAAGGGCGCAGCTGCCCGCGGTGCCGCCCTCGGCGAGCTCTACGGACTCATCGCTGAGATGATCACCAGCCCGAGCACGAAGGCGCTGCTGGACGAAGCAGAGACGGCCAAGGCCGAGCTCACTACTGTCCAGCAGGCGAACTTGCGCGAGCTCCGCCGCATGTACACCTCTCAAGCAGCGCTACCGACCGAGTTCAGTGTGCTCAAGACCAAGCTTTCGTCAACTACTCCGCTTATCTGGGTTAAGTGCCGCAGCAACAACGACTTTGCGACTTTCCTGCCGGCGCTGAAGGAGATGATTGCGCTTGCGCGCAGGGAGGCGCAGTATCGCTCTACTGCGACGGGCAAGCCTCTGTACGAGGCCCTGTTCAACCAGTACGAGAGCGGCATGACGCTGGAGACGCTGGAAAAAATCTTGCTCGATGTGAAGTCGTGGCTGCCGGAGCTGCTGCAGAAGATCCTGGCTGCACAGAGGGACGCGGGGCTGGAGGTGGTTGCGCCTGAGGCGCCCTTTCCCAAGGACAAGCAGGAGGCTCTTAGCCGCCACCTCATGGAGGTGTGGGGCTTCGACTTCGAGTCAGGTCGGCTGGACGTCTCTGAGCACCCGTTTATGGGCATGGTAAAGGAAGACTCGCGCATCACTACCGCCTACGACCTGCAGGACTTCACCAAGGGGCTCTTCGCGACGATCCACGAGACGGGCCACTCCAAGTACGAGACGAACTGCGGCCCGGTGGAGATGCGCGGCCAGCCGGTGTGCGAGGCACGCTCGATGACGATCCACGAGAGCCAGTCGCGCTTTGCCGAGGTTGTGATTGGCCACTCCAGCGCCTTCTTGGAGTTCCTCGTTCCACTGCTGAAGGAATACCTCGGTGATCAGCCCGCATTCTCTCGGGAGAACGTGCGGCTGATGAACCAGACGGTGAAGCCTGGCTTCATCCGGATCCGGGCGGATGAGGTGTGCTACCCGCTGCACATCTTGCTGCGCTACGAGATAGAGCGTGCACTCATCGAGGGCACGATGGAGGCAGAAGACATCCCTCGCGTGTGGAACGAGAAGATGAAGGCATACCTGGGCCTGGAGACGGAGGGCCGCGACGAGATTGGCTGCCTGCAGGACATTCACTGGTCGATGGGCGCCTTTGGCTACTTCCCGACGTACTCGCTTGGCTCCATGTTCGCGGCGCAGCTGATGGCGACGATCAAGAATGAGCTCGGTGAGGATACAGTGGACAAGTGCATCCGCACTGGCCAGATGGAGCCGATCTTTGAGAAGCAGAGGGAGAAGATCTGGAGCCAGGGATGCCTCTACAACACGGAAGACCTGATTGTCAAGGCGACCGGCGAAGCGCTGAACCCCAAGTACTTTCGCGAGTACCTGGAACGCCGCTACCTGCGCCAGGAGGACTGACCGAGGCGCTACGCTCCGCCATTTCTACCGCAGTCAAAGGGGCAAGCAATTCCAAATGGATGAACAGCATGCGGTCGGACCGAGCGCTAGGCAGACTTCAAGAAAGCGCCAGAGGGCTGGCAGGGCTACAAACACCCTTACCAACTTCCTGCCGGTACACGGGCACACGTGCACATGGTCATTGCCCTGCGTGTGTCTGTCTGTCTGAAAGGAGTCCGACCCTCCCTGTTTCTCCTTTTTCGAGGGTGCTGCTCTTCAGCTGTACGGCATCTTATCGAGCGCAGCGGTCTCTCTCTCTCTGTGCCCGCTTCATGAGTCTGCAACCGCCGCTAACACGAAAGAAAATAATAGCACATGCGATACCGAACGGTGACTCATGCACACGTTGCCTTCCGAGGAGCCGAGAGGACGAGCCCCGCAGGGGAAAATGACCGTGGGTGAAGGGCGGGCAAGGGGAGGGGAGGGGGGACGCGATTCTCCACGCCCACCTATACGCGTATGTGAAGTGTGAAGAAGTGTTGTACAAGGTCTGATCCCCACACCTCGGCTGTCGCGCACCCCTCCCCCTGCCCGCCCTCGGCCACGCTCTCCAGGATGACCGTCTCTCTCTCTTGATCTCTCCTTCATCCAACTAGTGCAATAAGCGTGCCCACCTGACAGACGACTTGTGTGCGTCTTCGTTTCTGTTTTCCCTTTTATTTCGATTTCGCAGAGTATTTCGTTTTCTATCACCTCTTGGTGCTTCTTCTGTTGTGTAAACAACTGGCGAGCGACACCGCTGCACTGCTGGGTGCAAGAGAGGGAAGAGAAGGGGAGGGGTGCGCTAAAGGGCCTCGCAGCGCTTGTGTGCGCGTGCGGTGTCTGGCTGCCCTTCTCTCTCTTCCTCCTCCCTGTGTACCACCGATGCTTTGACGCTCTCTCTTTTCTTCCTCCCGTGCACATTTGTATACCGCTCTGTGCCATCAACACACAGTGGTGAAGTGCGCACACGTGCAACACGCACGTGTGACGTACATTGGGCTGTGCGTGGCACGCGTGTGGGTTTCCTTTGCGCTTCGCATATCTTACGCTTCCTTCGTCCATTTCTCCTCCTCTAAGGTAGGCGCATACATGCATACATGTATATATGCATCTCTCTCTCTACACTACGGTATAGGCGTACGCAAGGAGGGTCAATGATGATCAGTCTTGCCTCTCTCCCCCTCTTCCTCTTTTTCTTCCTTCTCACCGCCAGTAAGTGTGAGATCAGCCCTCCCCCACCCCGACTGCACAGAAACAAACAAAAGACGTTCGCGTTGGCGGGGTGGTGGTGGCCAGCGTGCTGATTCATCCGTTTCCCATTTCGCGGGCCACGCGCATCTATCGACTTTTATTTTTGCCAGGTTCCCCCCAACTTCAGTCTCGACGTTTGCCGTGCATTTGTGTGATTGCCTCTCTTTCCTTCTCGCTGCAAAACGTGTCTGGGCCTCTTGCAGAGGGGTCTTACCTATTTCTCTCGTGTGGTTTGCGGCCGCGACGTACGGGTATATGGGCGTGCGTGTTAGCCCTTTCCCCCTCCCTCTTATGTTGGGGAAGATGTCAACTCGTTTTACTACCTCGTCTGTGATTTCAAGCCAGACCCACCTCGACCAATCCCCATCATGTCTGCCACCGCGTGAGAGACATGATGAATAAGGAAGGGCAGCACTCTGCAATTTCGTTGAAGTCGTCACAAGGGCAGGCAGCGATTCCGTGAGAGCAGAGCAGAGAGGCCCGTTCCCCCCATCTCAGACTCGAACAATGGGACGGAGTCCTTCAGCTCAACAACTGCCTTCTCTTTCCCCTCAACCCTCTTCCTGATCTCACACTCGTGAGATCACGAGGGCACTTCGTATGTGATCATGCTTGTGTGGGTGTCCGTGTGTCCGCGTGCGGGAAGCGCACTCTTTTCCTTCCCTTCGTGTGTGTGTCTTCTCTTTTTCTTCCCCTCTTTGACACTATTTCGTTTCCTTGACCGTGCCGTATCGTGATGGCCATGTGCCTCTCCCTCTTTCCTCTCCCCACGGGTCTTGACGTCCTCCGCACTTCATCGCTGTATTTTTCAACACGTGGGGGGGGGCGAGAGGGCAGACGGGTTCGGCAGCGCCAACGGCGACGACCACGATGGACGACTGTGAACACTGCCTATGCACACAGAAATACACACGACGAAACGAGCAGACAAAAGCAGCGAAGTGGCCAAACTGGCCCAACCGCTCCGCGCGCACGCACACTTCATGCGCGTCCCACGGCAGACGCTACTAAGGCCACGCAAACAGACACCCACTGTGTCTGTGTCTCAGTGTTGGAGCATCACTGATCCTGTCTCCTTCTGTGAGGGGAGAGCACTGGCCCTTCTCTCTCTCCGTCTCCCCATGTCTCGCCGACGCGCACACATCCACACCGTCCCTCCCTTTTCCCTTCTTCGCCTCGTACATTTTTCTTGCACTCGCTCTGCACGCAATGAGCGTCGATGTCTCTCTCGCTCTCATTCTGTTTCTCTTTCTCTTACGCTCTTCGGCTGTGACTTCTACGCAAAACAGGGCATTGATACGGTGGCCTTGGCACGGCACCGAAGACGGGGGCGTGGGGGCCGTTAGCGCAGCTACTTGTCTTTGCGCTTGTACGCTGCTGAGCGGGTATACGGAGCTGTGTTTGCCGACGAGGCCGCTTCACTTGATCGATACACACACACACACACACACACAAACGCACATAACCTTTGTCTACCTGCTTCATTGGCCCGCACTTCACCTTCTCCGACTTGGTGTAGACGCGCGTGTGCTATTGTCCTGCTTTACTTCTCCCTTCGCTTCATCTTCTCCCCTCTCGCTCTCTCCATCTCAGCGTATTGCTCTCTCCTTCGCTCACGTTAACGCACACGCACGCGCGAGGCCGTCATTCGACAGCAGTCGCTGTAGCTTGGAGACGGAGGTAGAGGGGGAGAGAAATCGAGGTAGAGGCCGACACACATACACGCATACATGCATACCCCCTCCTCCGCTACACGTAGACACACGCACACGTCTTTGCAGCATAGAGAAAGAGACACAATAGATAGAGTGAGGTAGGGGAGGAGTGAGGTGGTGGTAAAGGGCAGGCGTGCGTCTGTCTCTGCGCGTCTGCGCTCAGGGTACCGGCGCCCTCTACAAAGTAACGGGCTCGCCTCTGCTGCCTCTCGTTTTGTTCATTGTTGGATCCATTCAGCTGCACTTGTGTGCAGCCGCTGCTGCTTCCTCTCGCTCTCGCCTCCGTATTTCTTTGAGGACCGTGCAAGAGGATTGTGTGTGTGCTTGTTGGTGTCGCTGTGTGTCCGCGCGTCGGTGCGGCGCGTGCATACGTGCATACGCGCACAACAAAGAAATATAGAGAACCACCTCAGTCCTTGTGCACGTACGGTCTGAGGCGTGAGTGGGAGGCGAAGGTGTCACACGACCAGCGCAGAGCGTGTGCAAGGCGACTGTCATCTGCGTCACGCAGTCATGTTTCGTCGCTTGTCTAGCTCCTGGCCCCGCGCGCTGGTGCAACCACTGCGCTCAAGCTGCACTGTGCAGTCCCTGACGAAGGCCCAGGCAGCGCTGGCAAGAGGGAAGGCTCCGTCAATGGACGCCGCTGCGGAGTACGCCGAGTTCTTTCGCGTCCCCATTTCCGTGGACGCCGGTGTCGTACGCAGCACGCAGGAATACTACACCAACATCCGGAGGCTGGCAGCCGAGAATCAAAGCGCCGTTGCTCAGCGTAACTCGCCGAAGAAGAGCTTCGGGGAAAGCAGCGTGGCGACTTTCCTGGCGGGGTACCACTTCCAGACAGCCACCTTCCAGATCTTTTCCATCGCGGCGGACACCATTGTGTGTAGCGTGGATACGAGGATGGAGGCTTCCGAGGTGTGGAGTGTAGCGGATGAGCTCATGACCCACATTAGCGGCGAATCACCGCAGCTTGCTCTCATACCCGTTGTAGAGACGGAACAGGAGCGGAAAAGGCTGCAGGAGCCTCTCCAAAAGCTCACGGCCTTGCTGAAGTTCAGCGGGCTGCAAGTGGCCACTCACGTTGACACCCTCGAGCTCAGCTCCGTGCTGTGCCACAGTCCTCCGTCGCCACATGATATCACACAGGACGCCTTGTCTGGTGTGTCTCCAGCTCCTATGACGTGCACGTGGTTCCAGGCGCATTGGGCATTCATCCGCACTGCAGCGTGCCAGGCGATGTCGGCAGACCCGTTGCAGACTGTGAGCACGTACGTGCTGCCCCGCTTCTCCGTCTACCTCATCCATCTCGTGCGCGCCGGCACTCGTGGGCTTAACGTGTCGCTCTGGGACCCGGTGAGCCGCCGCCGCTTCTCCGCCAAGGGCATGCTCTCTGACGTGCTTGCCTGCCTGCTCGATACGCGTTCCAGCCAGATGATCTTGGTGCCCACGAACCGAACCGACCGCGCTGCACTCTTTCGCTGCCGCACCGCCGTCGTGAAGGCCGGCCACGATTGCGTCGTCGTATACGCGTCAGAGGTGAGCGACCGCCTTCGTGGCTGCTACCAGTCCGACCTGATGCGGTACTGGGGGGCGATGAAGGAGGCTGCGAACTTTCTGGACGCGGATCTGCTCTTCGGCATCTACACCGCAGCCGGCAACACACTCCGCAGTTATCAGCGCAAGAAGCTTTCCCAGAGCCAGATGTGTGACCACTTGCGTCTGCTAAACAGCTCCTCGGATGAGGGCATCGCGACCCCACAGAACGTCCTCGACTGGGCCTGCTACTTTACTCTCCCCAAGCGTGTTGCAGCTGAGAAGGCGGAGCTGCGCCATTACGACAAGTTCATCACCATCGCCTACGTCGCCACCGACCACACCGTGCATGCCCAGCCGATGAACCCGGTGGCGGACATCAACCACGTGCTGAGTGCGTGCATCACCGACCACGCGAACCGGACAGTAGAGCCGTGGGCCATCTACACGAAGCGCGGGCAGTTCTGCTTACCCAGCCTCGATGGATACGACGTGCTCGTCACACACGATGCCAAGTCGCTTGTGCTGCTGCTGTCGGGTGATGCCGAGCTACAGAAGTTCATCAAGCGCGGCGGCCGTGTGTGGTGTGTGACGCTGGCCGAGTACCTTCTCGAGGCGCAGCGATGTACCACTGGCAGCAACGGCCTTTACGATTTGGCCCTACGTCACGGTGTGCAGCTGCCACCATCGTCGCGCGTGGGTACGCCAAACGACCGTCTCCCGTTTGCCTTTCAGCGGCAGTTTCTCCTCCATGCAGCGCCCGCGGTAGTGAAGGTGTTTGTGGAGCAGTTGAAGCGTGCGCTTGAACAATGCCAGGTGCTGAGCTTGGCGCACCGCATGGACTCCCTGCTTGCGATGGCGAGCATCGAGAAGGCCGGCATTCACATCGATGCGGAGGAGGCGGCACGGCAGACGGCCTCGCTGAAGAGCGCCGCGTCTGTGCTGGACGCGGCGATGGAGGCGTACGTGCCGAGCGAGGTACCGGTTGACATGAGGATTTACTTTGACTGGGCGTCGCTGCAGCAGCAGCACGCCTACTTCTTTGGTGGCACAATTTCGCTAGGACACCAGGCCCACGCCCGCGATACCCCTCTATGGACTTCGAACGTGGTCCATCTTTGCCACCGCTACGGCGCTTTCCCACACATGGTTGGGGAGCTACACCTGCAGCGTTACGCGGCCCAATGCGCTCTGCCCACGTCGGGAGGGCTGCCGAACCGCGTCCATCAGCACATCGAGGCGCAGGGCTCGCAGAAACTAAAAACGTACCGCATCGTCTTCTTTGACATCGAGACAACGGGGCTCAACCCAAGCACGGACGCCATTGTGGAAGTGGCGATGTTCGACCCGATCGAGAACAGCACGTTTCACACGCTCGTGAACCCGCAGCGTTCCATCACTCCGCGAACTGTTGGGATTCACCACATCACAAACGCTATGGTGCGCGACGCGCCGACCGTGGACGTGGTCGCGAAGAGCATTGGCCAGTATCTGCGCCTCGACAAGGCCTCGTACAACCCGCATGAGATTTTGGTGCTGGTAGGCCACAACGTCTTCTCCGTGGACGAGCCGATGCTGCGCCGCGCGCTCGAGTGTCACGCGCCGGAGTGCCAGCTGGACGGCATTCTGTTTTGCGACTCACTGGCGCTCCTTAATGCTCACCGGAGCGAGCTGCGATGGCGCATGCGCACCAAACGCACGAACCAACCCCTCATGGATGCCCTCGCATCCTCTCTGCGCCTCAGTCGCCTGATCACAGCGCTCAACGTGCGGCCGGAAGGCGACCTGCACCGCGCTGACACGGACACAAAGGCACTCTGGTATGTGCTGGTCAACATCCTCGGTGTCGCCGACAAAGACGCTGTAGTGCAGCGGGACAAGATTTTGATCGAGGCCGCCAACTGCTTCCTGCGCTCTCCGTCGATCGGGTGCTTTGTACCAGCAGAGCGTCAAAACCGGCTCGTGAAGGTGCGGCTGCCCGGCGTGGCTGCCGACTACGTCCGCAACGTGAAGCTGATTGCAAGTCTGCAGAGCAAAGTCTTCTCCGAAACTGTGCTCGCGTCCTTGCACGCGCACGGCGTGAAGCCGGCAGGCCTGCTCCTGCAGCGGCAGCTGCTCGACCGTCACACCTCCACGTTCCTGCAACCGAGCACAGGCGGGCGGCTGGCCATTCTGCACCGAGACGGCAGAGTGCACCAGCACATCGACATGACCGCCACGACGACGTCGCGTACTGTTAGCGCCTACCCGAGTTGCCAGAACATTCCGAAGGACGATAAGTCGTCTGTGCGGCGTCTCTTTGTGTCCCGCTTCGGCTCCAAGGGGCGTTGCGTCGAGGTGGACTACTCGCAACTGGAGATTGTGGTGCTGGCGATCCTGTGCAACGACGCAAACCTCACAAAAGACCTCAATAGCGGTGTCGACTTCCACGTGAAGCGGGCGGCGTTCTTTAGCGGGCTGCCGTACGACGAGATTTACCAGGGTTACAAGCGCAATGTCCCCAAGTACGTCAAGCTGCGCAAGACGGCGAAGCAGTTCTCCTTTCAACGTCTGTACGGCGCTGGGGTGCCGCTGTTGCACAAGACCACCGGCATTCCCGTAAAGGACCTGGAGGCGTCGATTCAGAGAGAGAATGAGGAGTACCCCGGCATCGCGCAGTTTCACCGCATTATCCGGTCGGTCGCGCTTCGCCCGAACAACCCAGGACTGCCCACCAGCTTCATTGCCGAGATGCCGACGGGGCTGCGGATGAGCCTGCGCACGCGGGATGTGGTGCTGAACCTGCCTCCCATCAAGAACTACCCAATTCAAGGCTACGGCGCGGAGCTGGCGCAGATGATGCTCGGCCGGCTCTACCGGCACTTTGTGCGGAGAGACTTCTACGAGGACCGCGCGTTTCTCATCAACTTTGTTCACGACTCGGTGTGGATGGACTGCCACGTCGATGTGCTGCGGGAATGCGTAACGGACACATGCCGCATCCTCGGCTCGGTGCACGAGTACGTCCCAAAGGTGTTCCCTGGCGTGAAGATCAGCGTGCCGCTGCAAGTCTCTGCGTCGTGCGGGGTAGACATGTGCTCCATGGAGAGCATCAAAGACGACGACTACACGTTTGTGTCGAAGCAGCGCAAGACGAGGCCCGCAGAGGTGCATGACTTTTTGGACCTGACGACGGCCAAGTCGAACTTCTCGGCGGTGATGGAGGAGAGCGTCGCGTCCGAGGAGGAGGAGAGCGGGGAAACGGCGACGTCCAAGGCGGAGGCGACCGAGTGAGGCGCGCCGAGAAGCTGTGTGCGTGTCTGCCTCTGCGTAAGGCCTTTGCTTTGTGTGCGTATGTGGTGACAGTGGCGTGATTGCCCTTTGTTTTGTTGACCTTGTTTGCAAGGAGACGCAACCGAGCACTCAACATAGTTATTTCAACTGAGATGTGTACGGGGGCGCGGATGGCGGGTGTGGGATGACTGATGACCGCGCGTGTATGCACACCGCTCAACGTATACATTGACTTTATCCTTCCTGTGCTTGTGTGCGTACACCTCGCGCGAGTGCACCGCACGAGGATGGTGGAAGCCTTCTTCGCTCGGCAGAGGGGGGGGGACATCATTGTGTGGCCCTTCCTACTACTGCGCGAAGACGTGCTTTCACGTCTTCGCGCCCACCCGCTGGTTCTCCGCGTTTTAATGCCCACTTCCCTCTCTCCATGGAGTATAAATGCACACCGCGCGAGTGACGAGGGGAGGAAGATGGGCCGAGATGCACACTTCATACAGGGATGCGTCATTTCAGTGCCTTTTCGATTCTTGTTCCACTCTCAGCGGTCTCCGCACCCTTTTTTTTTCTCTCCCTCTCCCCCTCCCTCCCACACACACGTTAATACCGCTCTTCTACCTCGAGTGGCCTCGCAGCGGTGCGCGCCCCCGTTGTCAGCGTGTTTGCAGTCTCTTCTCCTCCCCTCTCGCGGATTTTCCATCTTTTTTTTTCTTTCATTGTGCCATTTTCCACCCAACCAAGCACACCATCGCCGTCTGCAGCACCGTGGGCTGCCATTGCTACTGCCATGGACGCTGCTGCACCGCCTTCACGACCGACGCCGCAGTTCCGCTACATGGACGTGTTGATGGAGAGCAGCAACAACCATGAATTATTAGCGCTGGAAACAATCCGGGAGGCCGGCCAGTCTCGAGAGAATGCGACCAAGGAAGCCTCACTCAGCCCCAAAGATACTGCCGCTGCGCGTGATCGGCAACTCGTGACTCGCGTGCCAACACCGGAGCGCATCCGCCGCGCCTCGGCACGCCTTTATAACGACATCCATGCCATTATGGATCGTCACGACGCTCGTACCGGCCGCGAGCTCAAGCTGCGTCGCCGCGGCTCACGAGAGGCGAGCATTTCGTACCTGGCGGAGCAGCCTCGTAGCCTACACCAGAGGGTGGCTGTCGCTCCTCACACCTCACCCGCGGCGAAGACGGCGCTGCCCAAAGTGCATCAGTTGTTTGAGGAGTCGCGGCGGGCTCACCTGGCAGAGGCGCAGCAGCAGCGCACATACTTCCCATCCTCTAGCAAACCCACCGCTTACTCCCCCAAGAACCCCAGCACGTTCAGCTATCGATTCCAGTCGCCTCCGTCGGCCGGCAGCAGCGCGTGATGCCTCATCTTTCCCCTCTTGGACCCCTGCGAGATGTTGCATTCCGGCCTTGCTCTCCCTCGCTGGGACGCGTGCTACTGGACCGGCCGGGAATGGGGACTGGGATGACAGCAGGGGATGCTGTAGGCGAGGGGAGATGTGAGGTGAGGCGAAAGTGCTGCCAGTATATGAGGTGTGCCCTCAACGGAAGTCAAGTAGCGGCTTTCTTGTTTCGACACACAACCACCAACTTTATGTACAGCAACTCATGCGCACCATTGCTCCCTTTCTTCTCCCTTATCCTCATTGTCTGTTGCACTCTTTCGCCTGCGCCCTCCCCCTCCCACTCTTCCTCCTCCTCGCCCGAGTCTCCACCTTTCTCTCTCTGTCGCTTGCTACTTTACATGCGTATGCAGAGGGGGTGATGCGCCTGCGCCCCCCTCCCCTCTGACCCTCTCTTCCCCCTGCATATATGTGTTCGCTTGCGTACCCCTCGCCGCGCCGTCTTGATCATCCATGCTTTTGCTCTCTCCTTGTGATCGGTGAGTGCCCAACCGCAGAGGGCGAGCTGTGCGTCTACGGCTGCGCCTCAGCTGTTGCTGCATGAGCTGCCATGATGTTACTCTTCTGCGTCTGTCGTCACGTGCTATTTCCCCGTTCACCGCAACGGCTGCCCAGGTCGCGTTCACCACACCGCAATCTCCACGCGCGCGCCTCTCCGTGACCCCCTCCCCAACCTACCTTGAGGGCTCCGCCCACTTTCATGCACTGCGCTACTTTTCTCATACTCGTATGACATCTCCACCCTCTCCCCCTCCTTCCGCTTTCTTACTGTCCTTCCCCCCTCCCCCCACACACGCACAGACACACGCACTCATACGTTCTTTTATGTCTCATCTATGCGCACAGGGAGCCTCGCCATCGTCTCCTACTTTGGGCGCCGCCACCACTGCAGTCACTTCTGATGTTGTGTGCGAGCTGTCTCCTGTGCAGTCGGGCCGCCCACATGAAGCAGTCGTCCGCGTGGAGGATCGACTACTGCGGTACGGCGCAGTGTACCAGGAGAGGCTTCGGGAGGCGCAGCGGCACAAGCGCACGTCTGAAGCGGCTGCCTTGGAATCGATTGTGCGACCGCCGTCACCAGAACTTCAGCGGCGCCTTTTCGTACCCACACCTTCCCTTCACGCGTCTGCCGAGGCCGCCCGACAACACCGAGGTGAGCGCCAATCCGCCCTTCTCGCGGAGAGGGCGACGGCATACACGTGCCAGCCAGCAATCCTGCCCGTCTCGCGTGAGATGGCAGCGTCGGAGCGGAGGCGGAACGGCTGGATGCAACTGCCAGTCGGCGATGTGCTGATGGAGCGCCACAAGCGCGCGGAGGGGCATCTCGAGGAAAAGCGCCAGAAGGAGGTGGCAAGGTTTTCCTTCAGGCCTACCATCTCTGCCCGTGCACGCACCATGAAGTCCAGCCGACCCGTCGTCGAGCGACTCTACAGTGGTTCCGGGGATTCGGGCACAGACACCGCAACTTTCGCTGATGTGACCAATCTGCGCAGCTCGAGGGGCGAAAAGACCAAAACGGCGTCCATGGCGACATACCAACGCCTTTACGAAGATGCGGTGACGCGACGCGCTCAAGACCAGACGCACGAGAAACTGGCGCGTGTGCGATCCAGAAACGAGTTCTGCCCCCGCACCGACTCCGTCAGCGGCCTCATCGCTTCAAAGCGAGGCGACACCACTCACCAGCGACTCCTGCGACCGAGGGCAGCGCTGGATGTGGCGCGCGATGTATGCCCGGAAGAGACGTTTGCACCGCGCATCAACACATCGACCCGCTTTGAGCAGGCCCCACTCTCCGCGCGCGCAGCGATGTGGCAGCGACGCCGCAGCGAGCGGCTGCACCACGCCGTGGTGGCGCGTTGCGAGGCGGAGATGCGGGAATGCACTTTCCATCCTCGCACGCTGCGTGGACTTACTGCGTTGTCGCAGGCCCATGCACGCGAAACGGCAGACAGCTGCACAAGTCCCCTCGCGAGCATTGTGAGTTCCGCTGAGGAACTGCTTAGGCGCGTCGACCTCGAGGCGTCTGCGCCGCTACCGGAGAGCGGCCGCTGCGCTCCCTTACTTTATGGCGACGGCAAACCACCCGGAACCGTTCCCGCCGACATCCTGGCGGTGCTTGAGGAGGCCGAGCAAGTCTCTGAGGCACTGCGCCTCCTTCCTGACACAAACTTAGACCTAGATCTATCACTCCACACCTCTACCGGTTGAAGGGTTTTTACGGAGCCTTCTATCTCCCCCCTCTCGCAAATACCTTTCTTCTTCATGTGCATGCGTGTGTGCTCGTGAGAAAGACCGCTGCTGTCGCCGCTGCTGGTACTACTCGCGCTCATGTTACCGCTACGCATTCGTCCTCTATGCGGCGCTCGGCGTTCTTTTCGTTGTGCTGGGTGCGTACACGTGTGCACGCGCCCCCCTCCCCCTGTGGTGCGTGTGTGTTTACCGCGCGGGTACACCGAACACCCTCCGCCTCTTCTCTCCCTCGACTTCTTCTGAACGGGCGTGTTTCACACACGAGCTGCAGTTGGCACACGCACCGCGGAAGGTCAGCAGGATGAACCAACGCTCACGTGTCATCGTCGCCATTGCCACCGTTGCTGTGTACTTTCTGAGTGGCTGAGTGATGGGCTAGCTGCAGCACTGCGCGGGCGGGCAGCTTCTGTTTGTCATCTCCCCCATTCTCCCTCCTCCCCCCATCCGCCGTCTCACGGGCGCAGCGTGTGTCCATGTCGTGTGGGCGACAGCTCTGCTTCTCTTCTCCACCTCCCAATAGTTTTCCCTGTGTACGCTTCATGCCTGCGGCACCCCTCTCCCGTGTACTTCGCTGGTCCTCTCCGTTTCCTGCTGCATTGTTTCTTCCCTTGCTCGTGATCTTCTGACCGAACACGCCGTCGCAGAAAACGAAGACCACCACGACAACCGCGACACAGGCGTGCACGCCTGTGTCTTATCTGAGTGACATGGATACAACGGAGAGGGACGGAGCGGGGCTGCGTCCCTCCATTCGATACGTGATTGGCGTCGATGAAGCAGGTCGCGGCTGCATGGCAGGTCCGGTGGGTGTCGCTGCCACCCTCTACCGCATTTCCGCCACGCCGGTGCGCTACGCTGTGTTGGACAGCAAGAAGATGAAGGAGATCGATCGCGCCGAGACACTCGAGGCAATGTGCGCGGAGCTGAGCGACGCAGGCGTCGAAGGTTTCGTGGGGACCACCGTGAGGGATGGCACGTGCTGCCTCGTGCGGTATCAGCGGCGCAAGCCACTGCAAGCAGTGGCTGCGGCGCTCGTCGACGTTTCTGTCATCAACGAGCGCAACATCCTTAATGCCACGCTCGAGGGGATGTCTGCAGTGTGTGACGCCGTTGTGCGCTCGTACAATGCGGTGAGTGGGCTCGACACCCTCACTCCGCTGACCTGCGCGATTCTCATTGACGGTAATCGAGTTCCGTGGACGTTCCTGTCCGGCGAGGAGCGACAGCGGGTGTGCGTACAGGCGGTGCGAAAGGTTGAGGCTCGTAAGCGGATAGGCGTCGAATACCCTGCTTTGGATGGTTTTGGCTGCACGACTGTGGTCAAGGGCGATGCAACGCTTCTGTCCATCGCGGCTGCATCGATTGTCGCCAAGGTTGCAAGGGACGCGTACGCGGTGTCCGTTATGCATCGCGCGTTCCCCCAGTACGGTTTCGACCACCACAAAGGCTACTGCACCGCGGCGCACAAGGCGGAGCTTGCGAGATGGGGTCCAAGCCGTTTTCACCGCCTCGACTACGCGCCTGTAAAAGGCAGTCTTGGGGGCCAAAGTGGCGACGCAAAACGCACCCCTGCATCGCTCAAGGGGACGGTAATGTGAAGCTCAAAACGGCGCGCCCGCAAAGGCCGAGTCCACTTCTACTCTGCACGCCCTCCACATGGGCGAAACGTGCGACTCACGAAGGCGACAAAATGCTAGCAGAACACAGCCCTCGCTGTGAGGGCTAAAGTGGCTGCACCGGAACAACGGCAGCGCTAGCGCTCAGAGGACGGAGCCGTTATCCCATCATCATCTGCTCGCCACATCAAGCGCAGCGGCGTGTGCGTGGGCACCAGCTGCACACGCACGCACACACACACACACACACACACACACACACACACACACACACACGCACACAGTCACGCATGTGCGTGCTCTCCTGTCTTTGCCGCCGTAGTGCCCTCCTTTCTATCCTCCATCACTTCTTGTTCCGTAACCACTTCTCGCTGTTCTTATGCACGCACTGCACGGCCAACCTATGCGCACACACCCACACAACAGAGAGACAGAACGTCCTAGTGCGTAGTTTCTGCCGCCCAGCGCGCTTCACCTGGTGATTGGTTGTGGCCCTCCATTACCGGCCGCGCCTTTGGCACGCGGGCAGGAGGACGCGTCGCAGGCATACACGCAGAGCCCGCGACTCAGCATGCCAGTGCAGACTCAAGCGCAGCGGAGCCCGCCGGCCACCACGACCGGAGCGTCCACTGGGAAGAAGGCATCCGTGAGTGTAACCAGCGCGCAGACAGTGGATGCCATCGCAGCTTCCATGGAACGCTTCCTGGTTGCTCAAGAGGCTGCCCTTGTGCGAATGCTGGACTCGTGTAGGAGTGACGCGAGCCAGGCACTGCTTCGGTGGGGCTTCAGCGATGCGGCTGCCGGCTCAAGTGCTAACTTCGCCCTTCCCCCCACAGACGGCACGCCGACGGATGGCAGGCAGGACACGAGTCCGGCTTACCGCGCCAGCGTCATATCGGAGCTGCTCAAGCAAGGGAAGGACTCGCAACAGATGCTCGCGGTAGGGAAATCGGCGGCCAGGGAGACGGAGGAGCTGCGGCGCACCGCCGAGCTGGAGGAGTACAAGCTCCGTCTTGCCCAGGCCCGAAACCGGCTTCTGCGAGGCCGTCTCGCCAAACTCACGCGCGAGCGCCACGAACAGGCACAACACGTGTTGCTGAGTCATAACCAGAATAGCGCTGATATTGTTGGGAGTAAGCGAGCAGCGGCTTCTCAAATCGGGCCATCGCCTGATGACTATGACTACACGAACGACATCGTTGAGGCCCGGCGGCAGCTCGACCAGTGCACAAAGGAGCTGGAGGAGAGCCAGCTGCGTCTGCATCAGCTGCAGCAGTACCACCTGGGCCAGCTCAGTGGGCACCTTCAGCCAATGATGACGGCCAACGATGCGTTGCGCACTACCGAGAACTTCCTCGACCCGGAGACGAACATGGCGGTGCGTGCCACCGTGGTCGACTCCTTACTGGAGGTGAACCGGGCCCTCAAGCCGCTGTCGGTGCAGCATGATGGTCTACAGAGCATGGAAGGTGTTTTACCATGCTTGGACAACGTCGCAACGTTGTGGGATCGGCTGGCGGTGCAGAACTTCGTTGTGGGGCGCATCAACCGTCTCTTCACCTGCATGTGCCCCACAACACCACCGCTGACGCTTCTGAAGGACACGAACATGATGCAAAACGCAGAAGGGCAAGGCGGATGCGGAGCACGCGCTAGCGATAGCACACGGGACGACATGGGCGCGTCCATCACATGAGAAATGTGCCCCCCCCCCCCTTGCGTGTGAGAGAGTGCGCGGCGGCAATAGGGACGTTGCACCATAGGAGGTGGGCGCCCGTGGCGTTCATGCGACATGCCTACTTGACTCTTCTTTGGACCTTCTCTCTCTGTGATCTTGTGTCTGCAGTATTATGAGCAGCGGTGCCGCGAGTGACGCCTCCCTCGCTCTTTCTCTATGTACAGTTAATGCGTCTCACTCTCTCTCGTCGCTTGTTTATCTCTCCGCTTGAGCGCCTCCTCGCGCCCCCCTTCGCCTCTGCCAAAGCGCCCGTGCTGATCAACTCGTTCGCGTCTCTGGGCTATGTTCGTGCCGAGGGAGGGCCCCTCACCTACGGCCTCGCACCGTGCCGTCGCTCCCGCTCTGCGGTTCACCAGATCTGCTGCAACCGCCACTGGCGAAGCTGCCGTGGCGTTCATCAACTGCGCACCTTGCCCCGCCCTCTCGACTCTGACCTGCGATATACATGGCGTGTCTACCGAACGGGTTTTGCTACCTCTCCTTCTTGGATGTCGTTGATGGGCGCCTCTGCTCCCTCCTCCACTCGCTGCGCCCTCCTTCGCCGCTGCTTTGTTTCTGTCCTTTCCTAGACGCCTCCTCACAGCGAGAATTGCCGCCTGACATGTACGGCTCTCTGCCGTGGGGAATATACATACAAAATTCTCCTTGTATCTGATTTGAACGAGCCTCACAGTTCTCGCAGCAGCATCGGTGTCGCCGGCATGGCGGAGCCCCGCATCAAGCAGCTCTGGCGTGCTGCGACGGAGGTACCGGAGGATCAACGCAATCACCTTCAGCACCTTTACGAAAGCATCGAGCAGCTGTCGCGGCGGTGCCGTCACCTCGAAAACGCAAGCGAGCGCAAGTCTGTCGTCATCGAAGACCTCCGCGCACACGTCGCGCGCCTGGAGGAGCTCTTTGGCAAGAGCCAGGGCGAGATGGCCTACGCTCAGCAGCAGCTGGAGTTTGTCGTGATGAGCTTAGAGAGTCAGCATGGCATCGTTGCCGATCATACCGAACAGCTGCGCCTCTTCGCCGGCGAGTCCACCCATCGGGGCTACGCCACCACCCAAGGCAACGCTCAACGCTCGCTCCTGCTGCTCATGGGCAACTGGCTCTACACACCTGTGGTGCACTTCGCCAAGGGCGTGTACACACTCTTTTCCCCCATCATCACCACCGCGCAGTCCCTCTCTCTGCTGAACTCCGACGTCCTGCACCGCAACGCCAGCGAGCGCCTTCGCTGGGGTGCGGCGAGGAAGGGCGACCTACTCGGCATGCTGCAGCGTGGCGCGCTGGACCCCGACTCGGCTGCTAACCGAAAGTGACGGCGGGCTACCGCGTGTGTGTCGCGTGCTTTTATATTTACCCTCCTGGACCACTTCCTCGCCCACGTGTGTGGTGCCAACATCAGCAAAGGGCACACACGTGTGTGCGCCTCCGCTTTGCCAACCACTACCACCACCACATCGGCTGGTGATGAGGCTGATGGGCTCACGCACTCCCCAGCCACACAAAATCTGCCAAGCCTCCTCTGCGAGCATTACGCGTCTCTCTATTTGCGTGGGTATGTCCGTTAAAGGGACGCGACGGCGTGGAAGGGCGAGCACGTGCTGGCCCTTGTCTGCTTCTCACCCTCCCTCTCGCAGTGAGCCCTTTCCACACTGCTACATACACCGCCATGGCGCGCGCAGAGAGGGCGAGCGTCGCCGTCGCCGTCACTCCGCATTCCCTGTCATCGCTCCTCACACCCTGTACGCCAAGTACAACCAATCACCATCATTTCTCTTCACCTTTCTCTTTCTCTCTGCGGTTTTCTCCACGCGTGCACTCATCTCACTTTCTATGAACAGCAAGTACTGCAGCTCCCCACCCTTCTTAGTCCCTCGCCCCACCGGCCTCTCACGCACCGACACCCACAATTCAATATACACGCACGCACGCGATGTTAACGGGGACTCTCCCACAACTGCAGCACGGGACCACCCCAGCGCCGCGTGGCGCATCATCGGCCTTGAACGACAGCCATGACATCCTGGCTCTCCGCACGGCCTGCGGCAAGTTTGGGGTGGTTTGCTTCTCCCTGCTCGTCTTCGCCTTTCTGGGGCACATAGCGCTCGCCTTGCTAAAGCTGTCTTCACGAGGAGGCGTACCACGGACAAGCAAGGCAATCACGGTGAACAAACTGCACCACATCGCCCACAGTGTGCGGCACCTAGGCATCATCATGGACGGCAACAGGCGCTACGGCAGGCGCCACAGCACGGCGGCTAGGTGCCCAGACCCATCAGCGCTGCGAGAGATACGCGAGGAGTTGTGCAGCGCCACAGAGCTCACCGCGACCCATAGCGCGACCGAGCAGTCGTGCTGGCTGGCAGCTCGCTACAAGCGCTTTGCATCGGTCATTCAGCACAGCTCCCTTGACGGCCACCGCGTCGGTGGGGAGAAGCTGCTGGAGGTCATCAAACACAGCATGGAGGCGGGCATCGATATGGTGACGGTGTACGCCTTCTCCACCGACAACTGGAACCGCCCGGCCGCGGAAGTGGATGCGCTCATGTCACTCTTTTTTTTCTTCTTTGACCGCATCCGCAAGGAGGCGCTAGAGCGGCACATATTTGTGCGCTTTATATCCACCGAACTGTTCCGCCTACCGCCTCGCGCGGTGGAGTTCATGAGGAGTGTGGAGCGCGAGACGCGAGCAGTGCAGCCCCGTCGGCTGGTGCTGAACATCTGTGTGAGCTACAGCGGTCAGTCGGAGGTGGTGGCAGCGTGCAACCGCCTTGTCGCCCGCCGCCTCCGAGACAGCACCGACCCCGCCTCCGCCGCTGCCGTTGCAACAGAGGTGACGAAGAAAGAGCTGGACAGAGAGATGCTGCGCAGCATCACTCAGGACGAGCACGAGGCGGAGGACGCGCATCTCTTCGGCGGCGACGTCTCTGTAGAACCAGAGCTTATTCTCCGCACAAGTGGAGAGCAGCGCATCAGTAACTTTCTCCTCTATGAGTGCGCCTACTCCGAGTTTGTGTTTCTGGACAAGGCGTGGCCGGAGGTGACACAGGAGGATATTCGACAGGCGCTCTCCGATTTCACTCGTCGCGAGAAACGTAAGGGGCGTTGACGGTACCGGTGAACGCGCCAGCAGCATCGAAACGCTAAATATCCATCGAGATGCACGCCGCCTACATTCGCCCAATATGGGTATTACATGCGACTGTGTCTTGAGAGCTGCAGTTGCATTCGCGCCAATACCGTTCGCTCTTTTCATTTTCTCGCTTTGTGCGTAACCCTCCTCTCTCGTAGGCAGGCCTGCTGGTGGCACCGTTGCTCGAAAGGGGCAACGCCCCTTCCACTCTGGCAGGTTGTTCTCGCTCTCTTACTCTTCGCTTGATCATGGAGGACCACCTTATGTACAACTCCACCAAAAAAAAAAGCAGCGGCAGCACCGGCATCCAGAGACAGAGTTTGGGACCGTGAGCGAGGGGCCGAGGCGGGAGAGGAAATAGTGTGTAGCTTGCAGTCCTTTCACGCTGCGCCCTGCCCATATCCCGTCTGCTCAGGTTTCTCTCTTCCCTCTGTCAGCCTGTGTGCCTGTCCATGTGCACAGGTGTCTCAGCACAGTATATCTTTGTTCCCTCCCTCTGTCTTGGTATGTGCGAGTGCGCAGTTCTGTATTTTTGCTTTTCTCTACGGTACCTCAACTTCGGTTCTCTCGCTCTCCCATAGACATGCGGCTTGTTGTGGTGAAGGGGATACAGTGATCATGGCTGCACTCGCCATGCCGCCCACCACCTTCATTCACTTCTTCGTTCTTGCACGTCCGCATCACCGCGGCTGCTCTATGGGATAGGTAACCGGCGAGGAGGAGGGCGTCGGGTACAGTGCCGTTGTATTTCGCAATCCCTCTCACATACACCCACCTCCAACATCAACACTTCCACACCCACGCACCGACATACATACGAGTGAGTTCAGCAGCCACAACAGTTTTCGCTTCGGTGCCGTCCCTTTCGTTTTCTTTTTTTTTGCGAATTAGGGGGAGGGAGAAGAGGGGCCCTGAACGTTGGATTTCCAGTAGCGATATCCGCGGGCCCGCTGCACAACGTCCCTTTCCTCCACTTCCATCCACAAATGCAGATATAGTTGCCTCGCAAACGCGACTACAGTCATGTGGCATACCAACACACATTGAGAGAAGCAGGGGGACGGGCAGGAGCGTTTACAGGGGCGGGTGCACGAGCAGGAGAGGGAAAAGGATGAGGATACGACGGTAGCCTTAGCATCGGAAACTGTGTCTCACTGCCTTCAGGCTGCGCTGTCGATTACCTCGCGCGCGTCTACCGTCTTCTCCCCTGGCTCACTCCCCCCGCAGACGTCCTCCCGTGCTGCCAAGCGTGCGTTGCGCCTGTATATGCATGCGCTGGAGTCACTTGCTTTTTCTTTATCCATAACCGCTTATGCATCCGCACCGCACTCCCTCCTACATGCGACAACAATGCTTTTCGCATCCTCTGACACTCCCTCTGCCTCTGCTTCTTACACTACCACGTCTCTCCGCACGGCACACGCGTCACTGAACAGAGAAAACCCCCACATACACCGATAAACGTACGTACGCCCTTGGGTGAAACGCTTTGCCGACACAAACACACACATTCACACAGAGAGCCTCACACAAGCCGAGGCACACTCATGAACTTCCAAGCCGCACCGAACAGCGGCGGGCAGGGCGACGCTGGAGGTTCGGCGCGTGCTGCCTTCACCCCGACCTCTATCGTGGATATCGAGTCCAACGATGTGACGCGAAGCGAGATGGTGCAGATCATCTTGGCGTGGCTCATCGAGGAGGGCTTTACGTCCTCAGCGCAGATCCTGCGGGAGGAGGCGACGTGCCAGTTCCGCGGGGAGCACTACTTGCGCAAGACGTTGCGCGGGCTGAGCCGCGCCATTGAGGAGAGCAGCTGGGAAAGTGCGCAGAAGAGCCTCAAGAAGCTGCAAACAAAGGCGGCCACAAAGAGTGGCCTGAGACCGGAGGGGTCGTCGCCTGCAGCCTTGCTGGTGCGCTCGCTGCCGTTCTTGCTGGCTCAGCAGCAGTACATGGAGCTAGTAGAGCAGGACAACGATCAGCGCACCTTCACCTTCTTCATGCGCAGCATTAAACCCTTCGAGCGCTCCATCAGCCGAGAGCACTTCCAGAAGCTCACATACCTGCTGACTTGTAAGACTGTGGCGGAGAGTAGCAACGTGTACCCGGAATACCGCGGCTGGACTGCCGAGCTAGGACGCGCACAGCTCTTGCAGTACATCCGCACGCAGGTGGGAAGCGTTGATTACTCGAACTACTGCCGGCATGGCAACGTCTGCATGCCGCCGCCAGTGGAGCTGACGCGGCCGCTGCGCACCGTCTTTCAGCAGTCCTTTTCCTACGAGCTCGTGTCCCGTCAACACCCGGACCTTGTGCGGCGCCTTCAGCGCACCACCATTACCTCCCTTTCTGCCCCACTTGAGGCGCAGCTGCCCGCCACGGAGCCCTTTCTCTCCATCGACGCCAGCGCTCTTGTACGGAGCACCTTTTCTACCCTGGCGCCTGGCGATGCACGGCAGTGTGTGAAGCTGACTGCGTGTCAGCCCTTTCTCAGTCACAGCGCCGTCGTGGCAGCGACGGACAACGGCGCGGTGCTGTGGATCCCCACTGGACCTCTGAGCTGCAG
This sequence comes from Leishmania donovani, assembly GCF_000227135.1. Classification (NCBI taxonomy): domain Eukaryota; phylum Euglenozoa; class Kinetoplastea; order Trypanosomatida; family Trypanosomatidae; genus Leishmania; species Leishmania donovani. The sequence continues at coordinate 2,883 of NC_018240.1, read as the reverse complement.
CGACGTCGCAGCACCCTCGTCGGAGGCTTGCGCGGCGGACAAGCCACAGCTGCTATACCACCACAAGCATCCTATACGCGACTTGAGGCGCACCGGCACCAAGCTGCTGTGTTGGGGCAGCTGTGAGACTCTCGTGCTGAACGTTCAGCCTCTCTTTGACAGCGGCAGCGTGGCGCCGGCGAACGACTGCGTCGCTTGTATCTTGACACACGCCGCTGACGTGTACGCCGGCTGCTTCTTCCCATGCGGGACCCTCGCCGTGACCGGGCTTTCCGAAGGCACTGTCTGCATATGGGATCTAAACACCGGCACAAAGATGTACGAGCACCTCTTCAGTAACTACGGCGTCGTGTCCCTTGTCATGAACCGCACAGGCACCAGCTACTTCGCTGCGTCCAAGGACGGCACCATTCGAGTCGTGGACGTGGCCACCGGCGTCCTGACGGCGTCGCTCGTGTCGCCCATCGCGATGGAGATTTGCTCTTTGGCGGTGTCGCCCTCCTCGACCTTCCTCTTGGCATCCTACCGCGGAGGGCTGATGCGCATGTGGGACGTTTTGACGGGTGCGCCGCTGCCGTACCGCTTCACCGGCACTGAGAACAATACCAAAGCGCGCTCACCGACGTCGTTTGGAAACACCGACGCGGAGCTCTTCAGTGGTGGCGAGGACGGATGCCTTTACTTTTGGACCCTTCGCTCTCGCGACCGCGCAACGAAGCCCGTCATCCCCGCGTGCACGTCTGAGGCGCCCCGCAGCGCCAACCTCTACCTCTCGCAGGCGAGCATCAACGTTAACCTCGTCCACTATGCTGCGCAGCTGCCGCTGCACCGTTTGCCCATCACCGACGTCAAGGTGGAAGGATCATATGAGGTGAGTTGTGGGGAGGACGGCATGATTGTCTTGTGCACCACATGCGCCAGCGCGCACGCTTAGGCTTTCCGACTTCCGCCCAGCGAGCGTTAGGGGTGGAAGAGTGACGCGCGCCCATTTGTCTCCTCACACTGCAGACAATGTGCACTGCAGCGCTTCCTTAAAAGCCGTAGCGTGCGACTCCACCCTCGTTGGCGCACCGCTTTTGTTTTCCCGCTTCTATTTCCCATTCCTAACTGACTCGCTGTTGTGTGTTCAGAGAGCGACGTCGAAGAATGGCGCAGGTGTGGTGTCTTTGATACGACCACCCTGTGTACCCGATGTGATGCCTCTGGTCCTGCCCAGTGAAGGTGATGAACAAGGCCGCAGCCCTCTACCACGTTGCTGAAGCCCCTCGAGCCTTGCTTGCATTGCTTTCCGCCATTACTCTCTTCCTCCTCCCACTCTTTCCCGTGCGCGCATGAGACCTCTTTCTTTCTTTCGACACACCACAGCTCCATCACTCCCACTACTCGCGCATCTAAACTATGCGCAATATTCATGTCTGTGGCCTCCTTCGGCACATCCGAGTCCACGAGCGAAAGAAGCGAGCTTCTGCAGCCCTCGAAGCAGCCTGGCGATGTACCAGTGGCCGCCGCTTTCCCTGCTGCTCAACTGGAATGAGGCAGCAACGCAGAAGCGGCTACAGCCTTGCCCCTTGCAGAAGGAAACTCCGCGCTTGGCAGCTCACACATAGATGCAGCTGATCGCGTGATGGGCTCAGAGCTCACCGACCGTGCCCGCAAAACCGTATCAGCTGCACTCAAATAATGAGAATTCGACACTCGCGAGACAGAGAGCGCCTCCTCCAGTTGCTAGACTGCCTTGTCCCTGTGGCAGAGATCCACGCCCTCAGCACCGAGCAAACGCCACCAGAGCGGCAGTCGGCCAATCGTCACACTACAGAGACATCTCCCACATACTGCACGGCCTACCGCCGTCCTGTACAGCTTTTGCTGTCTCGATGCTGCAACCCTGATCGCATCGTGCGCTTTGACTTCCGTATGCTGCTTGCGCGTAGGTCCTGCCTCCACAGCCCCCGCCAGCCGCCTTCCAGTGCAAAGGTGGCGTACAGCGTCCTTTAAACCGCTTTGGTTTCTTTGTGCGCGCGGTTTCCTTTCACGAACCTGCTCACATGAGCGCCCCGCTCGAAAAGCTTCCGCGCGTCCTCGACCCACATCAGCGGCCTCGATAAGTTCAAGATGTGCCGCCTCCTCGAGAAGCTGGTGCTTAGCTCCTGCATGCCTTTCGCACCTTGCCGGCGCTTTCCGACCCGTTGAGCCTCAGGGAGGTAGATGTGTCCCACACAGCCATCGTTGGCCTCAGGGTGGTGTGCCACTGCTGACGACTGCAGCCTTTGAATGCGAGCACCTGCAAGATGCTGAGTAGCGCCTCTACGCAGCAGGCGCTCAGGGGCCTCAAGGTCCCCAGGTCTCTCCTTCACCGGCGCGAACAGCATAACCGTCTACTGCAGTCTCACCGTCTTGAGGTAGGTAGGCCTGCGCCGCGGTCTTGGGACCAGGTGGTAATGGGCTGGAGTGACATCTGCGTTTCGTGGATCTCTCGTGAACCAGCATGCCGAGGTTAAGAGCACATGGCAGTACCCGCCATCACTCGACAGCTTGGCGTAAGAAGTCTGCAGCATGAACGACTTCTCGCTGCTCGTCGCAGCCGCCTCGCTCGCGGCAGGATCGTCACGCCAACAGGCCTGTGGAAGGCGTTTCGCTGCCAAAAATATGCATGCTGTCACTGGAGCGAATAGGCGTCAACACGCTAAGAGCCTGCAACTTCTTGACCCCCCTCCCCACCTCAAGGCAAGCCGGGCCAGGGTACGCTTGCGGGTGTACGGGAACGCGGAGGGTTAGGGTTTTTCTCTCCACTGATTCCTTGCACAGCGACACCCTCTCCAACAGGACGGGGGCGTGACGGTGTACTGGTGTACTGGTTAGGGTTAGGGTTAGGGTTAGGGTTAG
>NC_018239.1:563188-569561 GCF_000227135.1 Leishmania donovani | reverse complement strand
CTAACCCTAACCCTAACCCTAACCCTAACCAGTACACCAGTACACCGTCACGCCCCCGTCCTGTTGGAGAGGGTGTCGCGGTGCAAGGAATCAGTGGAGAGAAAAACCCTAACCCTAACGCACTCGACGACGAAGGGATATGGGTTAACAGATGCTCCGGCATAAATGTAAAAAGAAAGGGTGGGTGTATTTACGGAATCGGCAAGCGCAATGGCGCTAGGGACTGCGGCTGTGCCGCCGTAAGGCTGCCGCGGCGAACGCAAACATACGACAGGAAAAGCAAAAAAGTGGTGGAGGCTGTAGCGAAGCTGCATGCCGATAAGCATGGATGAAAGCGTACATGCTCGTGGGCAGGGAGGTCAGCGGGCGGCTCCCCTGAGATGGAGGCTCTCAGAGAAAAAGACAGCTAAACACGAAAGCTGCGGGCAGACATGCAATGCCAATGGTTCGCTTCACAATGCCTTTCGAGCCGCTTTCTCCCGAAGCTACGCTCGCTCGCATCTGGCGAGGAGTGTGGTTGAGCAAGCTGCTGCATTACGGGCTATGCGTCACGATGTGGCTGTCGGCAAAGTCTTGTCTGTATACTCTGTTCCGGGGGCGTCCGCTTTATACACACTCACGCACGTTGGCCTTACACAAACGCACGTAAACATTCCTTCACAGAGGAGAACTCGCATGCCGTTGCCTGCTGTGGTTCGATGACTGTTAGGTTTTCTTTTGGTTAATCGTGATGATGATCGGATGCGCACCACAGCTTTGGTACTGTCGCCTGCTCACGGACGCGTTTCGCAGGTAACCTGCACGACGAGAATGCAGCCCAAGAGTGCAGGAACGGAACAGCCAGGACTTTCCTCAAAACCTGTGGCGACAGCGCCTGCGGGAAGGTCTACAAGCTCGTATGTCCATCCGTGAGCTGCAATAGCGTCGAGAAGCGCATGGAAAATGGCCTCGTTCAGAGCCCGAGTCAGGCTTCGCGGTGTGTACGCGAGCCACCATTCTACAGTGCCAGGCGGGGTGCTCGGGCTCGCACCCGCAGCATGCACTCTTGCGATCTCAGAGACAGTGGATACCAGAAGAGGCACTGCAGCGGCGTCATACAAGACATCGGCCGCGACGACGGTTATCGAGGAGGCAGCAGTGCACCCATAAAAGCGCGTCTGCAATGCTTGCTGCACAGCTGCGGCATCTCCCCACGGCAGCAACGCCGCGGATGCAGTGACCCCAGGGCACGACGTACACGGCTCCCTGAACTGCGCACTCAGGTTTCTCTCAGCCAGCGACACGCACTCGAGGTTGCCGTCTGTGGCCCACACGCAAACCGCGGGCGAGGACGAGAAAGACTTTTCCGCCCGATCTGCAAAACCAAGTCCGCGCAGGAGAGCACACAGGGCCACGGCAACGACACCGGAGCCGCACCCCAGCTCAATAACGTGAGCTTGTCCGTTTCTTACCATTCTCAATCGCGCTTGTAGGCGATGAGGATTCTGTACGAGCCATTCGATAAAACCTAGTGCACCACCCCATACAATAAGGCCTGTCGAGTCGATACACGATAGAAGCCCCACGGCGTCGTACGGCGTGAGCACGTCGAATGCACGCAACTGGAAGGAGAAGTCTCGCACGGCAGGCAACACGTCTGTGGTCGAGCTTAGCAAGGTGTACATGGCTAAGCTGTAAAATGGCTCGCCTTCGACGCGCTCCGCTGTGTCAGGCGGATGTGTGACAGCGAACGGCATGGGCGAGATCCCGAGGCATCAGTGTGTGGCGCCTCCAAGGTAAGAGCAATGAGTCGATCGGGGTTGCTGTTTTCGTTTGGCGATCTTTTCGTGTCGGTTGTGCAGTGGCGATGAGTTGCTCCCACAGGTGGTCAAAGTGAAGAGTGCACAGGGTGAGAGCCCAAAGCGTGAAGCGCACAGGTGCGGTGAGTGCAACGAGAAGCGAAGATCCCCCGCTCCGTAAGAGATGATGATGAGCATACAGCAGGGGGGGGGACAAACAGATCAACACCCTGCCGCTACATAGTGGTGATGGAGAGGGGATAAAGGAGCCCTCCAGTTTTTTTTTTTACGGCAGCTGTGCCTCTCTCTTCAAGTTTCCCGTTCCGCGTGAGCGACTGTGGAAGTGGGAGATCTGTTTTGTTGGACGCGATTGTATCGCAAACAAGCCGCTAAACAGCAACGGTCATCTAAGCGGATTGAGAGCAACAGTAGGGGCTGCAGTGCATAAAACAGGAGCGCAAAAAACTGTAGCCGGTGCCCCCGCGTTCCGGGTAACAAACCGAAATCTAAGGAGAGTAACAAAAAGACGGAAAAAGGCACGCACAAGGAAACACCAACGAACGGGCACCACCAGGGCCTCTCACCTGAAAGAGGGTCCTTGCGGTACTGCATTTACGACCGAAATCGCATCCTCGACGGCGAGGGGAACGATACGTGACGAGCTTCACTCCGCCGCCGGCAGCAGGGACTCCCCAGGCCCACACTACACTCTCGCCCAAGAGAGGCACGCGTGTCGGGAGAGGCGAGTCGCACGTCGACGGCGTCCGTCACCCCTCCGACAGTGACCGGCAGCCGCAGTATCGGTGCCTCCACCAGACGTGCGACGTTGGCTGAAGAGCTTCCTCGCAGGGTGCCCTCAAAGGTTGCGTGCGCGTAGCGAGAGGCGATGTAACTGCGGAGGCGAGCCACACCCTCGACGTAGCCTGGCGGCACGTCGGACGATGGTCCTGGGGCTGGATGGTACGTCACCCGTGGCGTTTCCGGGGAGGTACCGACGGCGTCTGGCGGAGTGTGCGGTGCCGTCAGCTTTGCGAAGTAGGACTCCGTCGGCTTATTGTACTGAGCGGTCGCCGTATCCGATGCCTTCGGCGTGTACGGGGTGATGTGCGGCTGGAAGGTGCACTCCGCCATGTCGCTGTCGACCGGCTTCACGGCTATGCGCTTCCGATGTTGCTCCATCCCCTTTTCGTACAAGCGGGAGAACACGCTACCGTCTGGAGGGCCGGAAGTCTGCGACGGCGCTAGCACTGGCGACGTTTGTCGTGACGAGGCTGTAGTAGTCCGTCCGCTATGTGGTCTGTGAGGCCCGCGTTGGGGCGACAGCGAGGCCTTCTTTTGCTCGCTCGACACCGTTTCCACCGCGTATCGGTGGAAGACGCTCGGCACTGTGCGCCTGCTCCGCGCGGAAACCGGTGGTAGTGAGGCTGCGGCGGCTGTCGTGCGCTCCTTGTCCCCTGTCTTTGGCGCTATGGACGCCACGGATTTGGCCCTGCGGGACCGCGGCGTCGGAGGAGATAGCAGAACTGTTGTGCTTCTCTCTCTGGAGGCGTGCGGCAGACGCGGGGGTGTTGCCGGTTCCGACGGACTCGATTTGGCAAGAGTGCTGTGCTCCAGAATCGGAAGAGGAGATGCAAGGCAGTAGCTGCACACGCACTCAGCGACGCGCTTCATGTCGACTGCCTCGGCGCACGGCTCACCCATGACGATGTCGTACCAGCAGTCGTCCATATCTTCCTGATTCCAGCCCAGGGATGCGGCCAAGGTGGCGAACCCTGTGTAGTTGAGGCGGCCGCCGTAGCCGCCTTGCTCGCACGGGCGGGTGAGGAGGTCGATGAGACGCTCGCTTGACTGCCGGCAGTCACGGGGACTTTTTTCTGACGACGACGGACTACATATGGAATTCAATTCGCCATGACGCGGGGTCGCCATCGCGGCGGTGACGGTCACAACCGCAGTTGGAACTGAAAAAGCCGAGAAGCCAATCAGTGAAAGTGTGGTGGAAGGCGGTGCTGCACTCAGCGCTGGAGCGAGCTAGCCGGGTCGTGCGCCTGTTTTTTTTATGAGCTACGCTACCGGTTTCCCCCTCCCCGTTCTCGCCTCAGCGCCCAAGGACGGAAAACACAGGAAGTGTGGCCGAGAGAGAAACAGTGCTAGTGATCAGCAGGGCTACGAGCAACTTGGCAAGCGCAGTGCTACCGGAGAGAAATAACCACGAAGAGGCGGTGGTGTGGAGACATAAAAGAGGGGGAGGAGGTACGGCAAAGAAGTAGAGACATGTACACTGAAAGCTCGGCGTCATTATCACGCACAAGCTGCCAGCCCCACTGCATACCTGCGGGATCGACGGCACCAGCCTTGAACAGAAGACGAATAGCCACGTAGCAAGGAGTGCGAGAATGAGCAACCACGGAGGTGTACGAGTGGCAGTCCCCACAGCCCTTCTCACCAGGGCGTATCCTTGGTGCAATGCGCCTGGCAATATCCTCGAACCGGGACGTAGGGATAACAGTATTGGTGTTTTGTTTCCTTCGGCGAGTAAGTTGTTGTCGCCGCAGGTGAGGGAATGCACACAGCCATGCGCGCGTGTCAACTGGGCGATAGGGTACGATGCGCGTTGCTACCTTCGTGCGCGGAACTTTGAGTGGATTGCATTCCGCCTTACTGCGTGTGTTGATGATACATGCGTGCAGGAAACGGCAATCGTACCCAGAACGCTAGCGAAAAGAGAAACATGTTTTCAAAGCCCTCCAACTCGTAATACGCCACCTGTTTCATAATGGCCTTTATTTGCTTTCGTGTTTCTTGTGTCAGACATCAACAGAAACTTTCGCAACCTTGCTTGTCTGTGCCGTCGCCATACACTCTCGGTCCATTCCTGCTTTGCGCCCCTCCCATTGCACAGAGAAGAGTACGAGCGACGCTAGGTGCGCGTCAACGGCGGGAAGGACCCATGGCGGGTAAATCTGATACCAAGGCGGCGCTCATGCCCATTTCTCGATTTGGCTACGCCGCTGCCATTTTGATCGAAGGGCACAGATTCCGTACAATCAAGGAAGAACACTTGGATAAGAGCCACCGACGAAGAGCAGCCTTCACCTGTTCCTATCGTGATCTTGTCTGGTCTCCATTCAGGCAGAAACCAGCACAAGAGGCATACGACCGATGCGTGGCTTGCGGACTAGATGAGTTTTCTCCGTCCTAACGGAGCATTCGCTGCGCGTAACGTTACTCGTTTCCGACATTGACACGGATTCTTTAGTGGAGTGCATGCAGCACTGAAATCCGCATGACAGAGAACCTCTCAGAAGGCCGACCCTATAGGTGTACGTGCTTTGGTCTGCACGTTTTCCCGCGGTGCCTATATGTGCGAGGAGGTGTATGTGTGAGTGCGTAAAGAAGGAGAAAGTGAGGGAGCGAAATAAGTACTGTTAGAGGCATATCAGCGGTTGTATGCCTTTCCTTCTGCAGTGCTCCCACGACAAATGAGCCACCTTCGAAACGGCCATAGCGCTTGTTTTCGCATAAGTGCGTATGGTGGGAGCCGATCTCCGTGGTTGAGTGCAGGGGAGTGTATGTCTGACGCGACCGCCTCGCCGCCCCCACCACCACCAGACGCAAAGCGCAAGGCATTTCCTCAGGGCCCCTCGTTCCTCTTTCCCCCCATCCATCAAGACACACGGTTGCTCCCAAAGAACAACGTCACCATGTGCTCATGAACATGTCGGGAGATGCTTCTCATCGCCGTGAACGGTGTCCGTCAACACTGCGGTCCACCAAAACGCGCAGCAGGAGTGCCGCAAAGACAACAGCCGTGAACCAATTACACTTGAGTCCTCATCTCTTGTGAACGTAAAGTGGAACACCAGTAGGCGCCAGTCCAATGCACGTGAACCTTGGAAAAAATCGAAGGCAGCACAACGACGCTTTCAAGCAAAAAGAGAAGGCTCCATAAAACGATATTTCACTGAAAAGGCCAGCGGCAGAGCCAATGCTCATGCGCACAAAAGGGATACATTCACGGACACCAAAGCACGTGCACACAAGCAACAGACAAACAAACGGCAACACCCGCAAATCTGTGCAGGTGAGCGTCCGACACAACAAAGAAAAAAATGCGAAGGCACAAAAGTAGGCAAAAACGAAAAAAGAAAGGAACGGTAGAAAAAAAAGAAAACTACACTGGAGAGCACAACAAGAACACGGAGCCTTTAACTACGAACGAAAAAAAAGAGAGCAAAAGCTCATCGCTGCAGAGCCGCCAACGGATACCTGAAGAAGAAGAACAAAATACTCTCGTCTGCTTTTCCGTGCCAGCGCGTCCGCTGCGCCTCGAACACGTCAACAAACAGACGCGTGCACAACCACAGCTCACCGGCCTCCGTGGCACCACGGCTTCATCGTGGTCGTCTACAACGAAGCGTCCTGCCGTCGGATCGGGCACAGCGTCTGCCGAGCTCTTCCCCTTTCCCCCTTCGCATGCCTGCTGCGCCCACGGTCGCGCTCGAGGGCAGCAGCCGTGGCGTCTGTCGTGCGGGCACGAGGGGGTAGTCTGCGTGCAGGCGCCGCATCAGCTCCGGGAGGAAGCGGGCCAGCCT
>NC_018239.1:561478-561871 GCF_000227135.1 Leishmania donovani | reverse complement strand
ACTTGTGTGCGCCGGGCCACGTCGAGGTTTCGTTATCGCTTGCACACGTCAGGTGTTCTTCATTGGGCCAATGGAGTGGAGTGGTCCCCCTCCATCCCCCTCACCCGGCTGGGTCGTTTTTGCCTGTCCTAAAGCAGCCGGACCGAGCGCACGTCGATCCCGAGGACGAGAAGGCTGGGTGCGACGTTACTTGGCACTTGATCGAGAGAGCTTCCTGCACGCCGCGGTCACCTTTTGATGTGTAAGCGGATTGTTAAGTGTATCTCTCTCGTGGCGGCACCGCAGGAACTGCAGAGCGCCACTGCTGCCATCTCGCCCTTTATAAAAGTAGGGAGGGCCCACACGTTCACATACATCCTCTTGTGTGAGCAGGGAGACTTCATCGCCACCGCA
>NC_018239.1:524199-561388 GCF_000227135.1 Leishmania donovani | reverse complement strand
ACTCGTCAGGAAAGCTAGCCAGCCAGCACCGCTTGGCGTCACTCAGCTCAGTGCTATGTCACTGCAGACAGCGCAGACCACGTCCAGGACCATGCTCAACAGCACCGCAGCGCACCGGACGCAGAAAAACAGCAGGTGCACGCGTACACCTGTTAAAGCGTCGGCACGAGACGTAGTGAGCTGGCCCCAAAACGAGGTCGCGATTGCAAGGCACTTCCGCGCAACGCCAGCCCAGATCTGTGCGCCGACACCAAAAGCCCGCTGCCGTACCGGAGAGCAGGCAGCGGGCTGCCTTGCTTCCTCGCAGAGTGTCGGTGATGGGCCCTGACATACCGCGCGCTGGAGAAGCAGGCCATCCTAGGGGAGTTGATTAACCTGGTCAAGTCGAAAGATGCAAGGGTCGGCGACAGTGTTAATGATGGCACGTAAAAAAAAGAACGGGGCTGTCGAGCCGCCTCTTACGCACGGGACTCCACGGACGCTGTGGGGTGAGGGTGAAAGGTAGGCCGCAGGTACTGTGCTGACATTTCCTGAAAGAGAGTGTATATTTTGGAAACCACATCGCTCTCCTCCATTGCCTGGCAGCACTCCTCCCAGCTCATGCTCTCATTCAGCACGTGCTGCCGAGCAACGGACCGACTACGCAGCAGATAGTCGTCCCACGGTACCTCCTGAGCCAGTGCATGCATGTCTGTTCCGCGTGTGGAGGTCCACGGCCGCAGCCACTCCTTCAGCTCTTCGAACGACTCTGCGCTCATTTGGGGAGACGTGGAAGGTGAGCGCCGCAGCCGCTCATAAGCCTTGCTGGACAAATTGTCGCTAAAGCCGGCGTCCATGTCCTTTAGCAAGGCACACAGACGCTGCTTGTCGTCCTCGGTCAGAAACGCCACAGAACGCTCACACTCCAGCTGCACCGCGCTAACTGTGTCTTGCTGCACAAAGCATGGCATCGCATGCTCTTCCAGCATGTCGGGAGCGGTGTTGAGGCACCGCTTCATGCAGGACAGCAGCCCTGGCGTGACACCGATTTCCAGCACAGTTAGCAGCGCCTCAGGGGACTTTGCCGGGTACATAGCCGGTGCGTCCAGCATCGCGTCCCGGCAGGTGGCGAAGCCGAAGCAGCGGACCTCTTTCGTTGACTGTACGCGCTCGACAGCGACGTGGACAGCGAGGGGGCTCCCCCAGCACGCCAGGCACCGATGAAGAAACACGTCCTTGGTGCACCGTTCGTGTGCCGCGTCGCCACACAAGTTCTTCCTGATGAGCGCGCAGTAAATCTGCCACGCTCGCGCGCACTCCATCGTGAAGGCGCAGACGCTTGCGGTCAGCAGGACATACAGCTGATCGAGCGGCGGTGCGCAAATGTGGAGGGACAACTTCGCCAACCAGGATGCTACGGCGTCGCTCAGCGTGGCGAATCCCATTCCGCTATCGTCGCAGAAAAGCCGCGCGTAGACGGGCGCGTTCGCCAAGAACAGCTTCGTGTGGGGCAGTAGCAGCGGCAGCAGAGCCTCCGTTACGACACGCTCTCGAAGTATCCGCACCAAAGTGGCGGAGCTGAGGTTGTTGTGGCCTTTGCCGTCCTCTCGGTACAGGTAGGTGACGCACGGTTTCGCAGCGGTGTCGCGGGCCCGCTGCAGAGTGTAGGAGTGATCGATCCTCACAGTGGTATCGTTAGTGCCGTGATGAAGCACGACCGGGCAACTCACGTCTGTGATGATGTCAATCGTTCGAAACCAGTTGTACCCTAGAAAGTTCGCGATGGACACGGCGTTCTGCGAGAACTCGTTGATGCACTCGCTAAGCGCGGTGAAGGGGCATTGGAGAATAAGTAGGCATGGCCGCTGCTGTGGTGGAAGAAAAGCAGCCAGAAATGCGGCGGGCGAGGCCCCGAGAGAGCGGCCACAGAGAATTACGCGGTTCGATGGCACCCCAAAGTAGCGGCGCAGGAAGAGGTAGGCGGAAAGCGTGTCTTGGTGAATACTTGCTTCTGTTATGGGGGTGTGGGTGAGCCCATAGCCCGAGTACTCGAACAGTAGCACGCTGATGGACGCCTCTTTGCTCACGTAGCGGAGCTCCTTGTAGGCCATGCCGATGTCCACGGCATTGGGGTGGGCGTACAAGAGCACATGAGTTGCCTTGGGGTTTGCCAGCAGGTAGCCGTAGGTGAACGCACCGTTTTCGACATGTCGGTGTGGGTCGACGAGAGGGATGTGCACGAGCTTGTTGGGATGAGTGGAGGTGTCGTAGGTGGCAATTTTAGGGCGAGGGAAAATGATGGATTTAACGAAGGCGTCTAGACGGCTGGCCATGACTACCATTCTAGGGAAGGGAGGCGCCGCTAACGTGCGCACCTCTGTTGGCGCGCGTGTGTGCAAACGAGCAAGTAGCGGTGCCCAAGAAGAGGGAAAGGGGGAGATGAGCGGGTGCGGGGAGGAGCGAGAGGTGGCAACAGAGCGTAGGAGCAATAAGGCCAAGCGTGATGGTGCGAATGGACAGCACTGGGAAGCGAGGAGCTGGTGCCGTGCAGGCATGAGAGAGAGGAGGTGGGCGCGCCCCGAGGATTCAGCATGTATTATCAGGGAGAGAGAAAGAGAGAGCTGCGCAGCTAAAAAAAAATGAGCACCGGAAAGAGGGAAGCCGAGAAAGGCATGCGAGGAGACGGGGGCACGCAGACACCTTCCTCCCGTGCTTGTGTGCCGCTGTGTCAGTTGGCGCTCAGCCACACACACAGGCTACCCACGCGAGAGGCCTCAGTGGGCATGGAAACGCAACAACTTTCTCAAGACACGTTCCTTCGCGTCGATGTGGCCACTACGGGGAGAAGAGAGAAAGCAGCCCATGCCGTGACTAACCCTGATATCCAGCGCACCGGTCCTGATGGAATCCTATGCTGCGATCCCTGTGCGGCTTTAACACACCGGTGAGGAGGCCGCAGAGAGCGAGGAAGGAGAATCACATACACGAAACGCGTCAGCCAATAAACCGACATGCTGCTCATGGCAGGAGCAGCTCGCAGGGCCATAGGAGCATGGCAGCTTTGCACCCATCGCCGCCCGGTTTGCTCCTGCCACGCGCCAACTCGTTTCGCGGGTGGCCAGTCATCGGTATACAAGAGGGGCGACAGTAGAACTTTCACGTGCGTCCCTTTCTCGCCTCTCACTGGGTCCTTGCACTCCCTCTCTCACTCTTCACTAAGACGTTCATCGAAAGGGCCTGCCGCTTTCTCTACAAATCCTCGAGAGCTGCATACGCATCGTGACGGTAGTCGCGTAGAGTTGCTGAGCACACGTGCTCGTCGCATGCGCATCCATGATGCAGTACGACATTGTCGGGATACACCGCGAGCACCGTATCCGGACGCAACCTGCGCTGGCACACCGGGCACACCATCCCTTCCTCGAGCACGACTGCACGTGAGGAAAGGTGAACGCGGCTCTCCTGGCCCTGTAGTGTCCTCGCTTTCAAGATAGCACTGTACACGGCTGAAGCGCGGTACGCCGTCGTGTTGGCGCGTAGCGCGTGCAGCAGAAAACTGCTCACCTGCGCAAACGGCATTTCATCTGGCAGCATTGGCAGCACGGCGGCAGCGTCTACGCCGTCACACGTGTTCATGACCTCGAGCGCCTCCGTCACCCGCGGAGTCCCCGCAGCCGGTCTCAGCAGCGCCTCGAGAAGTGCTGTGTAGGCATCGCTGCTGCCGTCAGCATAGACGCTTCTAGCGTAGGCGGTCGCGTCATCCAGGCGTTCAGACTCGTTCAGAAACATCCTAATGGCCGCGCGGTGGCTACCCTTGCGTCGGTGCACGGCAGCCCGCTCGGGCAGACATGCGGACCGTATGTCTGCCGCATCGAAGTAGGCCTCCGCGAACTCTAGGTTCACGTGCGGTGAATTGAGCAGGAACTCGCGGAGGCGGTCGCGCAGGCGCTGACGTTCTTCCACGCTCGTGACGGTTTTCACTGGAGAGGCGAAGAGTAGCTCACCGAGCCCCCGCCAATAACGCTCATACACGGCAGGCTCCGTCACATGCGCGCGCGCATCTGCGAAAAGTTGGAAAAGGTACTCGACCACCAGCATCAGCCGCGGCGTGGTGCTGGGGTTCTCAGTGTAGGTTTGGAGCACCTGCAGCGCCGCAGTGTAGTGAGGTGCATTTGCTTCGGAGAAAAAGATGCGCACCGCAATGTCAGCCGGCACCGTGCCAAGCACCCAGGACGAGTGTTTCTCAAACAGCGAATAAAATTGAGCCAGCGGCCGACGCCGAAAAAAGCTCAGCGCGGTCATCATTGCCGTCGCGACCGTGCACATCGCCGTGCTGTCGGCGGCCGAGAGGAGATGCGCAGATGAGCGAGACGTGAGCCATTCCCGTATAGTGCATTGTGGAGCGTAGGCGTCCAGCCTCGCTGCAGAGAACGGGTGTCGCTGAAACAACTCTTTAAGCGCTCCGCTCTGTGCCTGCAGTGCCTCGGTCTCCGCATCGCGCGTGCTCGCGAGGTCGCGCAGCTGCGATGCTGCCTCCTCGTATTGGCCGTGTGCCTCCAGCAACAACGTGAGGGCCACCCACTGCCGGCGCTCGCGAAGGATAGCTGCTACGTCTGCTGCGTCGCAGGCATTCTCGCCACGCAGTAGTTCCAGCAGTGCTTCCTCCCTTTCCGTGGCACAAAAAGACATCACAAGTGCCCTGTCCACAGCTTTGAGCTGCGATTGCACCGACTCAGCGGGCTCACAGCCGCTCAAGAGCACCAACGCGGCCCGCTGCGACTGCAGGTACTCCACCAACGCTGGGAGCGCAGCCGCCACGACGGCGGCAGGTGCCGCGAGAGGGAGTGCGGGGCAACTCGGTGTAGCTTCGTCAGGGCGCAGGAACCCTGGAAAGAGCTGGATTGCCACGCGGGGGTCGGACTCGACGGAGCTGAGGTCGTGGAAGCAGCCGACGTAGTCCTGGTGGCGGATGAACTTGTGCAGTGCCCCGGAGATCACAATTTGTCGCAGCGTCATCGGCGCCACTTCGTGCGGGCAGAGGCGGCACAGTAGATCGGCGGCGGCAAACAGCTTTGCGGCGGCGAGGGCCTCCGCCTGGCCTGTCACTGAATTTCGCGCGAGAAAGTAGAGGCGATGGTCAGCGTCGGCCACGACGATAGGGGAGTGAGAAAGCACATCGGGAGGCGCGGTCTTGGAGGGCATGGCGGAGTCGTAGTCGATCCAGTGGCACTGCGCCACCTTCACCACCTTTGGGAGGTCAATGGTCTGGTACAGGCAGCTCCGCGGGTAGGTAGTGGCGTCCTCCAACGTGGTGAGCAGAGGAAGACGGACCTGCAAGGCCTGGTGCGGCGCTGACGGATGGTAAGAAACGACGTACGGGTGTTCGTAGCGCATCTCCGCCGGTGGCGTTGCCCACAGCACGCGCGAGTCGCCGGGCACCTCGCTGCCGTCGTAGAGGAGTGCACGCAAGCCCGCTCCGTCGCTGGCGACGAGGACCTCCGGCACCGGTGTCATGGGCAGCACAAGCGGCGCCGCGCCAGATCGCGGTGTTGGATAGAGGGCCGCTGTGGAGGCAGTGGAGGGGTTGCAGAGCAAGTACTCCTTGCGCCCACCAAGTACGATGCTGCGCCCCATCCAGCTCAGAGTTTTGACCCCGTCGGGCAGCACGACTGTGGCACTTAGCAGAAAATCGAGATTTGTGTGCGACGCCTCGAAGAAGGTGACACGCTTGCGCTGAAGCACCGCCATGGAGACGACACCCCGGTGCTGCTTCACGTGAAACGCGACGGTGTCCTTCAGCCCTGTGATCGTTGTGACGTCTCGCAGCTGAAACCCTCTCCCAGAGGAAGCGGCATCGTCGTGGATGTGGTAGACAGTAATGACGTCGCCGACGAGCACTAGTAGGCGACGCCCACCGATGACGGTTAGCTGTCGCACGGCATGGCGCCGGCTATCCGTGATTTCCTGCAGTAGGGTCAGCGATGCGGCGCTGCCGTCACAAGCTCCGACGCGGTACGCAAGCAACTTGCTGTCACTGGTACCCACAAACACGAGCGTGCGGTATGTCGTGATGGACTCGATCTTGTGTGGGATGGGGCCCCCCAGAGAAACAACCCGATACGCTTCTATCCGCAGCGACGCGTGGCCGGCTTCCTCTGCCTGCATTCTTTTTGCGGCAGCAGTGAAGTCAAGAAATCCTCGGGTAGGGGAAAACAGCGAGGGAGAGTCCGTCACATGTGTTCACGTGCTTTCCGCAGGCGACTGCCGCGTGCTTGGATTGGCCCCCTTCAACAGAGACGACGGGAAAAAGCGGTCAAGTACTGTCAGAGGAAGCGAGCGAGAGACAAAATTGGCGAGAGAGCTCAGAAGACAAGCGGCAGCCGCGACAGCGGTAGGAGAGAGGAGATTTGTGCGTTGTCGCCACACGCGTGAGGTGGGCGCTTCGTCAACGGCCTCGCCAAACGCATTCCGTGTTCACGAGAGAGAAAGCCGTAGAGCAGCAGGTTACGTTAGCGCTGGTCATTGTGGTCGAACAGGCGCCAGAGGAGTGTGTCCCGCCGCCCCCTCCTCAGCGGCAGACCGCAAAGGAACGAAGTGAAGCCACCGCTGTCACGACAGACCGGGAGGAGGGCTCATTGGCGTGCCATGCCCATCTCCGATGCGCTCCGTTGCTGTCTTTTCCTTTGTTCTCTGACGCGGGCGTTAGCGGCAGGGAGGTGCAGCAGGTGGTAAGCGGTTTGCGCGTAACGGCTCCAGCTGACAGCCGCGGACACCTCTCCTACAAACAAAACAGCAACACAACCACAAATGCAATGAGCAAGCAGTGCAGCGCTGGCCCCTCACCACTGCTCGGACAGCGGATCGGCGTCGTCCGTGACACTCAGGGAGATGCCGTCAAAGGACAGTAGAGTCGCCGGATAAGGAGCGCCGCCGACGCCACCGATCTTCCGCAGGTGATGTTGCGTCACGGGGCCGGTGGTGGTTGTCGACTGAATCGTCATTTTCGCGTGCACAGCGCGAGTGAGGGTCGAGTAGCGCTCGAGGAAAGCGCCAAACTCGGCCACACATTCCCGCATTGCGGCGTTGTGGCGCTCACTGCAGCCCTCGCTAAGCAGGCGAGGAATAGCGTCCACAAGAAGCTCGCACGCCTCGACGTGGGTAAGCGGAACGCCGAGCCCGATATCGACCACGTACGCGGCGCGTAGCTGACAGAAGAGCTCTGCGACGGAGGCACCGTCAGGGGTGCCGAGTTGCTCATATGTGAAGGTGAAGGTAAGGTAGCCGAGAGAGTTCTGCAGCCGCAAGGCGGCGACACTGTCGGTTAACAGGCTCCACATTGTATCGCCACGGTCGACAAGAGTGACGGCCGTCGCAGATGGATGGTGCGCGGCGATGGAGGACTCCACGAGTCGATGCAGTTGTGTCTGGGACGCCGAAAACGGCACCGTGACTTCGAGATGCTGATAGGCGCCGTCGGCTGCCACGCTGCCGTCCTTGCGCAAGACAAGCGGAATACGCGCAACCTGCTGCACAAAGACCGGCGCCGTGGAAGTCACCTCGTTGAGCAGCAGCAGTGAACTACTGAGGTCGGTGTAGGTGACCTCGGCATCGAGGGTCATGGTCTGCTGGCGCAAGAGCACGCTGTACCCCACCACAACGGTCGACCCCGCCGCCGCACTTGTCTCACTCTCAGGGGCTTCCTCGAGTTCATCCAGGAAGGGCGGCCAGCGATGCAAAAGCGTACCGAAGGGGAGCAGCAGCGACGGAGGGCCACGCTGCAACTTCGTGTAGAGGAACAGCAGCATCCACGGCGACGTCATGAAACTGACCGTGCTACCGTAGACACAGCTTAGCTCAACGTCGATGAGGGGTGCAGCCGAGACGGGCGACGTGATTACGTATGCCCAGTAGTTTCGCCCCAGCACCGAGTACCGCGTCGTCGCCTCCAGCTCGTTAAGCGATTCGATCTTGAGCAGGTCTACCCCGACAGCCCCTTGAGGCCCTACTACCTCGCAGAGTGCGTGAAGCAAGCGCCGCATGCACATCACACTGTTGATGTACTTCTTTGCCTCCCCGCCAAACCGCTCCATCTCTTTCCAGTCAACGCGATCCAGCAGCGCAAGAAAGGCGGGTACCATCTCGTACGGCATCTTCCCCACCTCAAAGAGCATCACTGCCTGTCGCTTGAATGTCGGGTCGTGGCTGAGGTTTGTCATCATAAGGAAGCCCGTTAGTGTCGCGTCGTAGAGGAGGGCAACACGCTTCGACGGATGAGGATCGCTAGCAGTGGGGCCGATGTCGCACCCAGCGGCGGCGTCACCATGCTCGGTGAGTCCACCCATCGAGGTCTGCAGTTGGTAGCGAGTGAAGGCAATGACACGGGCGGCCACTTCCTCTTGCCAGCTGGGGTGTACCCCGTCGAGCGTAGCGACGTCCAGCCTTGATGGCAGCGAGGGGGACTTCCACTGCAAAAGTCCCAGCCGCAGGAGAAGCTGCACGGCGCCGCACACGTCCTCCTCGTCCAGCATCAGGAGCTGCGCCAGTAGGCCGAGTGAGGTGCGATCGTCAACGGTAGAGAGCACGCGGTAGAGCAGCAGCTCCTGCGGATCATCAGACGTGCGGTTCATCACGAAGTTTCCACCCAGCGGAGGCACGACAACGTACGCGTCCGGCGAGACCTCAAAGCTCGCGAGCACGAGCCCGTTCCGGTACAGCTGCCGCAGCGCCGCCTTCGGCAGCTCGTAGGTGTAGATGGTGTCCTTTGCAAAGACAGACTGGGGCGTCTGTAGGGCGGCCAGCATCTCAGGCCGCACGGAGGCGGTGCCCTTGCTCACCAGCATCCGGTAAAGCACCACATCCTCCGGCGAGAGCCTCTGAAAGCGCTTCTTGAGCACATCTGCGGTGTAGTCGACCGTGTCGATAGACCAGAAGGGATCGACCGTGGCAGATGGCAAGAGCGCACTGGGCAGGTATTCGTTGACGTAGGTGCGGTTGACGTGCCAGCGCAGCTTACTGCGGACCTCCTTTGTGAGCTGCAAGTATTGATTTCGCCCGATGCCGAGGAGGTTGAGCGCGTCTATGGCGGTGAAGTTAGGCAAGCGGTGGTAGCTCTGCTCCTGCTTGAGTAGCTCAGCGAAGATGCCTGTGTAGTAGGACAGCGGCGTCTCCTTCGTGTAAAGGATGATACTTTTTTGATGCACGTACGGGTATAGCTGAAGCTGCTCCGCAGCGTATCGCACCATCTCTTGGTAGTAAGCCTCCTCCTTCACTGCTGCTCGCACAAACTCTGGAAGTCGATAATACGCGTGTCCGTGCAGGATAGCGTGATGGATCGTTTTGGTTTGGTAGTCGTACGGTGTCATGCGTTGCTGTAGCGACGCGGGGAGAAGATGATACGGAGCACGGCTCCGCAACGCCTCCTGCAGCTCTGCCCCATCCACGGAGGCCGCCATAAAGGAACGTACGCGGCACAGTGATTCGACCTGACACGACGCTTGGAGACGCTTGGAGGGAGAGGTGCGTAAAAGGCAGGGGACCGCCGCGCCGCCCAGTCGATGATGTGGCAAAATGGAAGCGAGAAAATGACACCGACGCTCCGGTATGCCCTGTAAGTGGATTCGGCTTCGTCTCCGGTGATTCCCGCTCGCGCGGTTCTTCACGCTCTCTCACTTTTCTTCTCTGGACGGTCCTCAAGGTGCACCGGGCACGGAAGGGAGAAGGCAAGACAAAACGCAGACGGCTAAGCACCCAGTGAGAGAGGCAGGTAAAGAACAACACACTGAGCATGCGGGTACACGCTATACGGGGAGAGGCGGACAAGAGGCAAAAGCGTATGCAGAAAGATGAGGCATGTGTACGACATGTTGGTGCTTGTCTGAAACAATGGAGGTATGCGCGTTTTGCCGCCAAGGGAAGAGGAGTCGCAAGTGAGCAGCACATGTCCAACTTGTCACCGGCAGCGGGCCTCATCGCCTTTTTTGGTGCGCAAAACGGTAGCCACCGCAAAAGCCGTAGTCCCTGCACAACACACGAGACGGCTGGCTGGCCAGCCGGGGGAAAAGGGGAAAAAAACTTCGCAGTGACCACTCTGCACTTCGGTGAGCCACACCTGCGGCATCGGTGATGCAGAGGGCGTGGCCCATTCTCTTTTATCCTTCTCTTCCATCGCTTCATCACGGACACAGATCGACACAGGGAAGGGAAAGCGCACGTGTTCACGACGAGGATAGAAGCGAAGTATCGCACTCGCTCTCCGCCCACTTCGAGGAGCCGTGAAGCGCCTATGCTAGCATGATCCACTGCGATATGCTGGCAGCACGCGACGGTGCTCTATCATGGTCCCATACCACATAGCGTGGCGCGCATGGTTCACGGAACACCTCATCGGGCATCTCGAGTTCGTCAACCTCGGCAATCTGGAGCGTGAACGTGGAAAGGGACGCCGGGGTGGGGAGTGGAGAGCAGGACGGCTTGCTTGTGGTGATTGTGGTCATGACAACGGCGTAGCCCTCCGGCAGTTGAACCTCCTCTCCCAGCAGTGCACGGCCCCGCAACGTTGCATGCCGAAGGCCATTGCCGGGATCACGTTTCATTGCAGACGAAGCTCTCGTGCACATCGGCCGTGCTCTCAAAGTCGGGTTGAATGGGCAGTGAGTGAAACAGCAGTTCCTCTGGCGCTTCTCCCCCGCATGTGGTCGACTCCGCCGTGGGCAGAGAGTTGGGCATGCGAGCAAGCGGTCAAACAAGAAAAACCCGAAGGGGAGACTCGGATGGCGGGTGAGGGAAGGGTTGGAAAACTACAACGAGGACACGCTAGGACATGGAATATCTTACTCTTCCGCTGTAGATGAAGCAGAAGATGCCGACACTACGGCGTCAGTCCAGCGTGGCAGTTACAAAAGCACACGCTTGGGCAACCAGAGCACACAGTCGGGCGCAGGGCGAAAAGATGAGGAGAGCAGTCGAGAGGAACAGAGTGCGGAGGGGGGTGACGGAGAAGTCAACCCACATTTCTAGGTTACAGTGTCCCATGACAAAAAGAGGGGTACCTCCACGAGCGCACCCCCTAAATCGCTGACGATTGGCGGCCACGCTACAGGCATGCCGGACAGGGCCCTTGTCATGAGGCGTTCGCGCAGGAGTGAGTCCATGGCCTTTGCTGTCTCGCGAATGCATCCTTGAAGAGGTCGCTAAAGGCACCGGTGGCGGGCACGAGGCGCTTTGCAACGGAGCGGCGGCGCTCCTCCACGCGCCGCTACTTCGCACTACCCCGAGGGCCGACCAGCCTCCTTTGAGCCCGCCACGAAGACAACGGGCTCGAACAGAAGGACCTAGATTGATCACACTTACCGAGAAGCACCCGCTCCACACACACGCACACGCACACAGAACCACGTGGGGGGTGTTGCTGTGAAGCGCACAAGCCGACACATACACTTTTCATTAACAGGCAGCGCAGGGAGAGGACCGCATGCAAGCACACGCAGAGACTCACAGCCCATTGCCGACCACGAAAGCTGCCCCCGTTCCCTACAAGTGAATCTCCGACAATGTCACCTGCGTGTCTTCCCCCCTTGTGCCCCGGCTCTGCGCCCCGTCTCCCTGCTCCAGTGTTAGCGCCACCACTTGCGAGCCGCTCGGTTCCCTACCCACCTCAAATGGGACCCTCGGCGTCGTACACTAGCGCCAAGCGCGACAGATGAGGGAGCAGTGCTGCAGAGCAATCACTTACCTTCGTACCCAAACCCTGCACGCATTCCAACGCGTTCTCAATCTTCATCCTCTTTACTGGGAGAGCACCGGGTAGGATGCACTCCCACATCAAAAGTTCGTCCAGGCAGCTGCAGAGGCACTCCCGCGTCTGGCCCAGCACCGCGTACACAAAACTGAGGCAGTTGCGCACCTCATGGCAGAGATAATGGAAAGGGAACAGGTGCGTCGACAAGTCACTCAGCAGCTTGCTGAGCTCGTCGGCGTCCTTCTGCGACACGTCATCCACCATGCGTGAGCGGACCGTCGCGCAGGCCGTCTGCACAATCGGGTGAAAGTGCTTTGTAGCGTCTCTCCGTGCCGTAGGCAGCTCCATGCCGAGCGCACGCTCAAACGGATCCTTGTTGCTGCTCTGGCATCGCTGGCACCGGCACACAAAGTAGTAGCCCTCGCTGAGACGCTCGCGGCGCAGACGGGTTGGCCAGTAAAGCTGCGGGATGTAGGCGATGCTCAGCTCCTCGCCGACGTGGATGGTGCGAGTGGTGATGATGGCGTGCCGCACCGTGTCAATCGCGCAATTTGGCGTGCAGGAGTGGTTGAAGAATGAAGCGATGCTGTTGCCAGCGTGCAGCGCCTGCGCCACGCCGAGCCCGCTCGGGTCCGTCACCTCCAGTGCGTTGCAGCATAGCACGCCAATGATCGTGTATAGCGTGGCGGTCTCCTCTTCCCCTTTGAACAAGTCGCTCATGAGGGGACCGATCGGGTGCAGCGACTGAATCACCTCATCGACGTGTGCGGTCAGGGTGAGGACGCGTTCGTGGCCCGGACGCTTCGCCTTTATCCCAGCCAGAGTTGTGATGCAGTGGTACGCCAGCTCAAAGAACTGCTCCGGCACATCGAGCTTGCGGGCTTCAATACCCTCCATCATATCCGACAGCCGCCTCATCCGTGCGCACTCGAACCTCTCGTGCTGCTCACGGTGTGCATCGGCGCACGCAGGCGAGCAGTAGGCCACCATGTTGCATGTGGTGCATGTCGAGGGCTTCTCTTTCTTTGCCTGGGCGTTGCCATCATCCTTGTCGTTCTCCTCGTCACCTTCGTCCTCATTCGGCTCCTCTGCCGCAGCGTCAGCGATGTCGAGGCCGATAACCTTACTGCACTCCACGCAGCAGCCCCTTCCGGCAAAATCTTCGAAGGCGCCGACCGAGAAAGGGGTGAGCAGGCTCACCACCTCCACAAGAGGAGGCAAGGTGCGGATGGCCTCCACTCCAACACCGCACTGCCCGCGAACCAGCTTCACCCCGGCTTCCGGTGACCGCGCGAACGCCTCCGTCACGCTTACGCGCTCTCCGATGAGGCGAGTGAGCGCCTCGTCGATGTTCTCGCGAGTGCTCGGCTCCAGTGCGGGGAGCTCGTAGATGGCGCGGCAGAGGTGCACGAGCGCCGCGGCACTGGCGGTGCCGAAGCCGGTGCTCACGCTATCCAGGGAGGGGTCGACCAGAGCACAGCGACCGTAGAAGGCGTTGGCTTTCGCTAAAATCGGGTTCGACGCAAGAACCCGCATTGCCAACGCGGCACACTGCTCCGTTTCCCCCATCTTAAAGAGACACGTAAGCGCGTTTCCAGCGCTCTTGGTGAACTCGTCCATAGTGCACGCAGCGTCCTTCCCGTGCCGCTCCTCGTAGAGCTGCACCGCCTGCGTGTAGTACTCGGCTGCCTCAGCAGGGTCATCCGCGAAGCAGGCGTTACCCTTGAGGCGGAGCTGCTCCATCGTTTCTCCTTGCGCGAAGGCCCCAGACGGCGCGGCAGGCATGGCTGGCGGAAAACAAGTGAGGCGGAAAAGATTAGGTGCCGCGTGCTTTACTATCTAGTGCGCACATGTGCGTGAGGGCGGGCGGAGGGAAGCGTCGCATCCCCGACACGAGAGGGTTAGTGGGCAGTACAAGGCGAGGCGAGGGAGACAAAGGAACCTGCAGCACACTTGTGTGAGGGGAGCAGAGAGATGTGCTAGCGAGAGTCGCAACACTGATGAGAAGGGAAAGGGAGTTATCGGCATGAGCATCGAAGAGTCCCTCGTGAACCTCATCGCAGCGTCGCAGAGGGTGCACGCATTTTCTGGCTTCCGGGCATCGTCCATTTTCGCGCCTGCATAGCAGCGCTTGGCAAAACGCTTCACAGCAGAAAGTACAAGCAACATGTACACCCCTCCCCTCACGTACACGCACGCACACAGACAACTGCGACGGTTTCTCAGCAAGTCGTCATGGCAACTTAACCCTTGCCTCCTACCGCTGCCGCCCGTTTTGAGCGCCGTCGTCGCATTACTTCAGTGTTGCGGCTGAAGCGTAGGTGCTCCAGCATGTCGGCTCCGATGGCAGTAGTCAGAGCCTCTCTGGTGGGGTGAGAGAGGAGCTCATCCACCTCGCGATCGCCTCGATCGAGTGGTGGTCGAGTGCGCACCACCGGGTGCATTAACGGCACCGTGAAGAAGGGCACCCTTCCGTTCGCCGGGTGCTCCACAAACTCGGTGGGAGGGATACACCACGAGATGTAGTCCTCGTGAGGGCGGTTCATCTCCTCCCGCTCCTCGATGGCGCGAAGGGCCCCGATGTGCAGCGCATCAAAGGATATGCGGGGGTCTGTGTTGAGCAGTGCCTCCATGTACGGCGCTGACATGCATGGCGGCATCTCTTCTCCGCCCCTCAAGACGCCCGGTATTCCCACGAGCACTTCACGGCCGTCTGCTCCGGCGGGGAAGGGGTCTTTGATGTCAACGTCAGCGATCTCGATGGCATCGGCATCTCTGTCGGCGTCCGCGTTGTAAGCTGCTGAATCGGGAAGAAGTACAGACGCAGGCGCCACGGCTTGCCGCAGCTCCTTGTGTGCCTCTTTTTTTACCGGGAGCCCTTCCATAGGCACAGCCGTCCTATCAAGCAAAACAGCGGACAGTCCAACTGCGACAGTGGCGTATCAACCCGCTAAAGGGGCGGGAGCAGAGAGGGGGGAGGCGGAAAGGCGACTAAGCGTCGAGCAACAAACCAGAAGAGAAGGTGATCTGACACCAGCGCTGTAGGGAGCAGTCTTTAGAGAGTTCACGACAAGGTCCTACACATCTCACCAAAGGTGTTACGATCAGCGGCTGCCTCCTTGCGGAAGGCAATTCGCTCGATGCTCTGTCACGGCGGGGTCCAGCGGGAGAGCGCTGCTGAGAGCGGCACAAAAAAAAACGGAAAACAGAGACGCGGATACGGAAAGTGCGAGCTTGATGAGCCCTGGGTTTGGCACGCGCTGCGGTGCGGTGCCCCTGCCTCGGAGGAGGAAGCGGAGTGTTGGAGCAAAAATAAGAATGAAAACGAAACAAAGGAGCCGAGCGGTGGATGAATAGGCGGAAGAGTGCACCGGGCGAATCAGCCAAGCCTAGAGACGTGCGCCGCCGCTGTGTGGGTCGCCGACAAGCCTCGATGCTGTCATGACCGTCATGGGCGTGTGTGATGGTTAAGCCGAACAAGGGGCAGGTGCAAGGCTGCGACGCCCGCATGTGCAACACGGCACTAAGGCCGTCGGTAGCGGTTGTTGACGGCCCATGTGCATCTTTGGAACAGAATTTCTCTTCGTTCTCAGTTACACTGGGGCTGGGGTCCATCGAGTTGAGTGTCATGGGTTCACATCGCAAGTTGTAAGAAGTGTATGTGTGGGGGGGGGGGGGAGTGCATCGGAGGGGTCGAAGGGATGAAGGTGCAGACTCGTGCAGAGACACATACACAGAGACACAGAGAGAGAAACAGTCACCGAGTACTCAGCCTAAAGGGTTGCAGCAAAGGAGGATGGCGTGGCCAGCGCTCTGACAAGAGGGAGAGGGTAAGAGAGAAAGGGCATCAACGCAGCGAAGCACAGCCACCCCCCCCCCTACCCGAGCGGATGGTGCGAAACATACTCATATGTGTATGTGTCAGACAGCGTCCTGCACGCTGGACTCGTTCTGCAAACGAAGATGCTCATTCCATGCGTAAAGCTCCCGTCGGCGACGCTCCTTTATTGCACGCCTTGTGAGCTCAGCGGACAGGGTTCCAGCGGGCAATTTGGTGAGAGCCGAGGCAACGGAGTTTCCTGCCCCGGCAGCAGACATGGTAGGCGTCAAAGGTCTGTGGCGGTCCGAGGAGTTGCTCACGTAGCGGGGCGTTCTACTGGGACTAGCGCACAGCGTTCGGGCACGATGAGCGGAGTGACAAGATGGTGTGCAGACATCGCTGCCTGACAAGGTCACCCTCGCGCCCTCACCACAAGTCGCGCCCTCCCTCATGAGCGTTGGACGTACAGACGCACCGTGAGTCAAGGCGGAGCTCGCTGAGACGCGCTGCAATGGAATCGAGGCCTTCACAGCATGCCCTGACGATGGCAAGACGGAACGCAGTCGGTACTGCTCTGGGGTGTGCGTGATATGCACCACATCTGAGACGTCGTGTGCCGAGGCCGTGGGTGGTGTGCTACATGGATTTTCAGCGACAGGGTTGTGGGACAGCGGCGGTGTACCGAGCGGACACGACTTGACTTGTGCAGGTGTGGCATTGTTGCTCTCCGTTCCCTGCGACGCTGGTGCCATGCAACTATGGCGGTGATGAGAGCCGTCACCTTCCATTAGTGGTGGCATGTTGAGGGGTTGCAGCTCGCTTGGAGATGACTCGGGATACGACGTGGGAGCGCATTCTGATAAGTCCCGGGCGTTGGTGGCAGGCAACCAGGTCACGTGGCTGCCCGCTGGCGGAGGAAAAGCGGTGTCCATCATCGTGGGATAGCCCGGGGTGCCGGTGATACTCGGCACGGATGGGGTCGATTGTCTGTTTACGGCGATCGGCGGCATGGGAGGGCTCCACAAGGAGGCGAAGGAAGTTGTCGAGTCGTCAATCGCACTGGGGCGAGTCAAATGGTGCGACGCGGACGGGTGCCCGGCTGTGCGCTCCTCATTTTGCTGACCCGAGGAGGTCGTGCAGCGCGACTCGAGAAGCGGTGCCAAGTGGACTAGAGGCGCTGCCTCCACAGTGGTCGGCGCAGCTTCGCGCAAACTTGACAGAGTAGATGAGTGCGTCATGTTTAGCGTCTGTGGGAGCGTGAACAAGGCGGTGACGGTGGCCCGGCCGCTCATTGGTGTGCCATCTGCAGCGGCGACCCTCGGCATCGGCGGTGCCCCTTCCTCTCGTGCAAACAGCGGCGTATGCGGGGAGAACGACGCAGACACCGCTTCTGAAACGGGGGAGAGCACCAGCGTCGGCACAGCTGAGCGGTCAAAGGCCTCGAGTTGGCGCCGCGGCCCGTGGTGGATTGTCACGCCCGCGTACTCGCTCGCGGAGCTGTCTGGTGAAATCCGCAATGAGGACTGCGATGCAATAGGCTCATCGGTGGTAATCACAGCTGGCCGCGAGGAGCTGACTACGCAACCGGAACTGCGCACCTTTGGACGTCGCAGCGCCATCGCGTCTGCGGAGTGGCTTCCGGGGTGCCCTTTCGGCACGTGTTCCCTGCGCCGGCGAGCCTCGCTCCTGCTCAGCACACGGCTTGTTTGCGGAGCGACTAGCGCTACAGCGCTGGTCTTGCACACGGACAACGCGGTGCGCCGCTGCAAGACTGGCTTACTGCGCAAACAAGGCTGCGCTGCTACCACGTTGATGCAGATCTCGCTTGTCAGCGGGAGCGACGGCGGCGAGGGTGTTGTTTCAAGCAGGCTGCTGCGGCTGCGCAGACGCCGTGACGGTGGCGGCGGTGTGTCGAGGTCGCTTGAAAGGGGTGCCTGGCGCACCACCGGAGGGATACCGCGGGGACCCGCCGGGGATCGCGACGGTTTGCGAGTGCCCTGCTGTAACGAGGGCTTGCGCATGATAAAAAATGATCTGGTTACGCCTGTGTGTGCCTTGATGTGCAGGTTCTACCACGGCGTTTTCGGAAGAGAGGCGGGTTCACCGCGGCTGCGGCGGGTGGAAGTGCGCGTGTCGAGGCAACTACGAGCGAGGGGATACAAAGGTCGTACGGAGTACGTCAGCAGAGCACGTTGACTTGGAGAGACGGCACCCCTCGTTCGCGGGAATCACGAAGGGCAAGCATGTTGGTCCCCAGCGAAGCGGCACTGCCTCCACATCCAGCGCACGCGCACCCAGTTGTTAGGCCATACATCAGCCGCCAACGCAGGAAGTGAAACGGAGACGGCCACTACAGCTGGACGCACGGCTCAAGTTTGCCGGTGCGCTTTCCGACTCCACACTCACATACGCGCGCACACGCGTGCAGAGTGCGGGTATGCTTACACTACATGTTTACGCCACTTGGTGATGTTTGTCTGCACTTTAGAGTTAGCTTACCATCGGATCGCTCATACATCAGCATGGCCCATCAGATACAATCCGCCATCATGACTTGCTTGGCAGGTGCAGGGAGAGTAGGTGTACAAGGAAACCCAGCCATGCTTGCGAAGGGATATGGAGAGGCAGAACGAGCAAACCCAACTCACAAGTCAAACTCGCATCTTTATACCCTATCACGGACACATGGGCAGCGTCACGGAGGTTCACCTCACACGGATTCGTGGTGAAACTCGCGTCGCGCTACCGTCAGTCCGCTGTCTTTCCGACAGGCAGGAGAGCAACGGCCACGCGCGTCCAGCCGCCACCCCTCTTCCTCACTCTCCCTTTCCAAAGCTCGACGGAAGCTGCCTGGCAGATTAGTTGCGCTTTTCTCTCTTACCTCGCCATTTTTGCTGGCCGCAGCGAACGGCAGGCACACAACGTTACGTGCGCAGCGCCGAACGTGGGCTGGCAAGATGACAAGCGTTAAAGTGTCCTGTATGTCTTAAGCACAGACTTATGCAAAACCGCAAGACACACACAGCCCCGCGGGGAAGAGGTGGAGGAAGGAGAGATCGTGGGGGCTGCTGCCCCCACGGTCACGGAGGGCTTAACAAGGTCGCTGTCGGGAAACTCACATGTTTCCTTTCTTTTTTTCAGGAGTGATAATTGTGAGTGTTACGGTAGCGGGGGCGCCATCCATGATCTATCGGCGCTCCATAAGCGAGCCCTTCCACTGGTGAACGTCCGTGCAGAACCGTAATCTCAGAGGCCTACATCGGTGGGCGACACAGTTTCCTGTGCACGTAGGATTCTCGCCAATGGCTCGCGTGCTCTTTCCGCCCACAACCGTTCTCCATCTTGCTGATCCGAGAGCAGACACAGCTCACATACTCATGTATATGACTGCATGCAGTCGTATCCAGGCAAGGCCGCACTTCGAGTACACGCGCTGCGCCCCACCTCCCTCTGCCTGATTCTCCCTTGACCTCGTCAGGCTTCTTTAGCGCCTTTCCATCACTGGCGTCTTCACCGGAGGCGGAAGTCTTGGTCGTAGTGGCACGCCTGCAGCTCACCATCGAAGTCGATGCGCAGAGAAATGTCTAGGTCCCGCGGATTTCCCGGGTTCGGCACACACTTTATCGTGAAGTCCGCCTTCTCGCCCCGCTTCATGATTAGCGGATGGAAAATGTAGAGCACGGTCTGCCGCCAGTGTGTGGGCGGCACCATTGGCGACGTGTTCAGCACCACTGGATCATGGCCTGCGTGGAATGGGGTGTCGAAATGGACCGAGATGGCGTGCACAAAGTCGCCCTGCTTCGCCTCCAGTGCGAAGGTTCTCGTGAAGGACAACTCTGCCTCCGTCACCTTGTTGATGTCGAAGGAGAAGAAAGGGACAATGTCGGTGATGATCTGCTCCGGGTCGACGGTGTCGATGAGGGGCTCAATGTAGCTGAGGCGCTTGAAGTAGGAAAAGTCGAGTCCATTCACGTTCTTCCAGATGTCGAACTTCTGCTCGATGTACTGTGGGTCAGTGATGCCGCATGCGTACATGTTGGCGCTGTTCGGCAGAATCTTCACATCTGGCGTACCCCAGCGGTCACGCGCGTAGAGAACTGTGTTCAGCATGGACTCGTACAGGAGGAAGTAGCCCATCCACTCGCTAATGATAATGTCCACCTTCTCATCCAGGTCCAGCTCCTCGACCTTGCCTTGGATAATGGTGATGACGTCGCTGAAGCCGTTGTCCTGCACAATTCGGCGTGCCTGGACCGCCACATTGCTGCAGTCAATGCCGATGACCTTGCGCGCACCCGCGCGGGCAGCAAACATGGAGAGAATACCAGTACCGCAGCCAACGTCAAGGACGACCTTGTTCTTGAACATGTACGCATTACGCCAGATCGCATCGCGATAGGCCGTCGTGCGGTGGTAGTCTTTCAGCATCTCCATGTGAATGCCATAGTGACTGTAGGAGTCGAAGTAGTAATCCTTGTTAGCCGTTGTCTTCACCACGGTCCCCTCCGCCGCGGCCTCCTCACACTGTTTTGCCGAGGACATCTGGAACGCACGTAATGCTCGCGGCTTATTGGGCAGCAATAATTGGCAGCGGTGAAGACGCTGTGATGTTCGCATGCGATAGGTGCACGATGCTGGGCGCATCCAATACAAGCGATGCGCAGGGCACCACGCAAGTATGTGTGCGTGTGTGTGTTTGTGTGTGTGTGACGAGGGGGGAGGGGGTAAAGGCGCGTGCCAGTCCGTTGCAATGGCAGACGCAAAGGCAGAAGCGTCGGTTGGCCAGTTCGACACACACACACGCGGACAACCGTGAGTTAAGTCACAGAGCGATGGAAAATAGAGACAGAGAGAGATGGTGGCGTAGGGACAGCCATCGTCATGTCAAGGCGACGCCTCTACCACCAACGCCGTGCCCGTGTGAATACGGCCGCGAGGTACATGAGGGAAGGGGTGAGCACATGCCATCAAGTCATAGCCTGTGCTCAGCGCTCGAAAAGACGATTCTTGTCAACGAAGCCCAATAGCCGGCTTCGCAGGAAGAGAGACACTACGAGTCTCTATGAGCCGTTGAGGAGCGCCTGTTCAGCGGCATGTGCTGGTGCGTCTCCAGCACCACCGCACGGTGATATTTGCTGTTCGCTTATTTCGACCTTCACCTTTATCGCCCCCTTATCGGTCACCAAGCATGCAAACGGAGGGATACTTAGCCGGCTACGAAGACCTGGAGGACGTCGCTTCTCTGCACTCACTCTTGTACGCCCCTGTTTTCCCTACAGACCGCGATATCGGTGCTGCTCCGTGCACACCACGATAAAAGGAGAGAGACATACGCAGAGGCGCGCACACGGGGACACACAAGCGGAGGCAGGTCGTGGGCGGAACGCACGTGGGAGGAAAGGGGGAAGGACTTGCTCAAGGATGGATCGTCGTCCTTCGCTGTGGAATGACCCCTCCCCATTTCAGCGTCTTGGCCCACTACGACGGAATAGCGTGTTCTTGCTGCTCGTCCGTCGAGTCTGCTTCCAGCATACATGCCCCATCAGAAACTCAGAGGCACGCAAAGCCACGCAACTCCTTCGCTCGGCAATATCGGCCTCTGTGTTCCTCCTAAGCCACTGTGTTAGGCTACATTGGCGAGCCAGCCACCGGATGTGGCCCAAGAAGAGCTGCAGTCACCGGAAGTCGTCTTTTCCTGCTTACATCAACAACGAGCAAAGAAATGCCGCCTGAGCAGGGCTCATAGCGGACAGGAATGGAGGTGGGGGTGCAGCTGAACGTCTGGTGGCAAGAGGTGCTGAACGAGGAAAGGTAGTGTGCGCACTCTTGAAGCTGAGGAAGCGGAGACAAGGGCCCCGCAGCACATGACAGGGGGGGAGCGTGTTGCGCTGCATGAAGAGCACATTTTTTTCGTGCGGCACCTACTCAGGGAGCGAATCCCTTCGCGCATTACATAAGCGCAGATGGGATATGAGAGAACAGCGGCATTGTGCCCGTCTGTGCCTGTGCGCGTGCGCGTGCTCACCGTAACGAGGGCGAAGCCAGATTAGCACAAGAGAAGAAACCATTTTGAAAGATAAAGGGTATTCGAAAAGGAACAAAAAAAGAGGGATCACACACACACACAAGCATATATATATATATATATACATCTACATTTATGTACGTGTATATATATATATATACATGTAGATATATATGCATAGCCGCATATACGCATTCATGGACACGTATAGCGATAGCTAGGAGGGAAGAAGAAGACAGAACAAGCTACGGGAAAACACCGTAAAATAAAACTCGAATTGGCCAAGCGACCACAAACCAGTACGTGCGCGACGAATCATAGTGGTAATGCGAAGACCGCTACAGACGCCCCCGTCAAACCGACACCAGTGCGGAGAACGGAGAGCCGATTGGGGGGAAAGAGGGAGAGGGAAAACGAGCCACAACATCAGCAGACGCACACGCTAGGGCAGCGCACACTATTCGCTTCTGGCTCGTCAACGCGTCCGCTTCGCTGCCCCATAACATAAAATCAAACGCCCAGCACCATCGTCTTTACTCTTCGCCAACCCCGGCACGGTAAGAGGTCCATCGCGTGATGCGAAGCAGTCGCAAACACACGCGTCATGGAACTTCGCCGACTCCGTCACTCGAGTATGGCCTCAGCCCCAAACTCTAAATACTCGCTCTACAGGTCGCCTCACAGCCGCTCCCCCTCCATGCCAACCTCCACGTTCTGCATCCCCGCGCAGTGGCCTCAGCCTCTCCCCACACTAATACCCCGTGTAAGGGCCGGCTACGATGCGTTTGAGTCAATCGGGCACTCTGCCTGTCACCTGGATAGTACAAGCGTGTTCAGTGTCGCAGGTCGCTCCGACGAAACAACATGCGCGAGCTCAGCGCCGGCACCAGCAGCAATGCATGTGGGTTCACCGTGTCGTAGGTACCTGACGCCATGTCAGAACCAGTAGTAGCTCGGCATTGGCAGGGGACAAGGTCTGTCAGCATACTACCCGCCCTCCTCCTCAGAGGGAGAAAGCGGGGTGCGCGTGCAAAGAGGGGAGGGGGGGGGGGCAGAGGAAACACGCGAGACGAGCGACAAGACGTGGGTATATGCACACTTGATGGGGGAACGGAGGGTTGGGGGAACGGGCACGGAAAGGACAGCAGCGGCATCAGCCGTTGATACAACGGACTCTCCTCGTCGTCAGTGGCTACCGACCTATTCCACAAATTTCAAGGTATGCTCAGGGGCGAATGACGCCACGATTGCCCCTCCTTCTCATGCATTCACTGTAACAGTCCACGCCATCTATTCACTCTCTGCGCACACAGATCCCATTGCGCCTCTTCCGTTTGCCTCCGCACTTACGTTGTGAATGCCGCAGCCACCGCCGACCTCCGACTCTGGCGGGTGTGACTCTCTGTCAGCTTGTACCAGTGCCGAGACATGATGGGTTCGCCGCGTTTTGATCGCTCTTTTCAGTGCACCGCTCGTTCGGATGGGAGGGATGTGGAGTCAGGAATACTCTGACGCCGACGGCCCTGCCCGTGGCCGGTGACACGCCTCGCCGGTGCCGAAGACGACGCACTCTCCTCAACCACCAACGGCGACAGAGGCAAAAACAGAGGGCGCTTCCGCATGCCTGCATTGCGCTGCTGCGCATAGCTATGCAGCCACTGCTGCTGCTCAGCGTAAACGTAGTAGACCAGCAGCTGCTCCGTCACGCTGTCCACATCGAAGAAAGCGTTTCGATGCAGTTTCTGCTGGAGCAGCGCGGCGTCCTCGCGGCGGACGTAGATGGAAGCACACCCTTTGCCGCGCTGCAAGGCGTCGGCGTCAGTGTCGTGGTGACACTCCGCGCGGTGGATCACAATATCCGGGTGTGTGGCGTAGAAGAAGCGCACAAGACTCTCAGTGCAGCCAACCTCCTTTACTGCTTGGCCGATGAAAAGTTTCGAATACATTCCTGGGGCTCGGCAGCGTAGGCAGCTCTCACGGACGACGTTGTGCCTTTTACCGCAGTTCTCGCAACTCCACCGGCTGGAGGCTGCGAGACCAACCTTAGGGGAGGCCAACAGCTCTGCCTCGTACGGGCAGTCGACCTTATTCACGTCACAGCAGTAGACGATGGGAAACATCTGCTGGTACTCCAGGAAGCGCTCTGTGATGTGGACAAAGTTGTTTGAGCCGGTGCTGTACGCCATCTCCATCACGTGAAACTGCGTCCACATGTGGTAGCTGTGGACCGGGCGGGACGCGCTCAGCGCCGCAGTAGCATCATCCTTGGACGGCACGTCAGACACGGTGCCGCTGCGGCGGTGGTGACGGCGATGGGGCCGGCGGCGAGAGGAAGACGACGAGGCAGCAGACGAGTTGCCGACCACCCCGTTCGTGGAGATGTCCGTGAGCGACTTGGAGAGACCATCGCTGAGCATATTCTCCGAGTCTGTCCGGCTGTGTGCATGAGCAGAGACGCTGCCTAGCGTCGTCGGATCCGGCGGCACCGCATTGCGCGGCTTCGCCGGCGACGTCGGCTGCGCTTGCACAAGTCGAGCGGTGGAACCCCAATCGAGGTGTTCCTCTTCCGCAACGTCTTCCATGGCGGCAAAGGTGGCCAGCTGCTGCAAGGCGCTTGGGTCGCTGTTGGCTGTTATGATAGTGCTGAGTGCCGTGAACTGGCTGTTCATAGCGCCGTCGGAGATGATGGTGAGGAGCAGCGCCAAACCAAGGAGAAAGCGGCTGCACTCGGGCACCGCCGGCCCCTTCTTCTTCTGCGGCTCCGACGTTAGATGCAACATGGTAAGAGGTGCGCAGACAGGGAGTGAATCCGTCGAGATAGGGACGGAAGAGATCGCAGGAACTGCGAAAGAGGGATGGGAAAGCGGGAAACAAGAGGAGCTCCCGCGCTCCGCAAAGAGAAAGCAAGGCTGTTATGTACTACAAAACACAAGCACAAACAAACGACGGCGCGCACGGGTCCGCGCTACCACGGGTGCGCTACCTCGGCCAAAACAAAAAGAAGACAACACAACAAGATGGCGACACGAAGCAGGGAAGAATGATGAACTCAAAGCATGCGAACAGCGGCATGATCGGTGATCCGAAACAGCACAGGAGGGAGGGTTAAATCGGACCACATGTGATGGGCGTCGATGGGTGTTGGTTCGCCATGCCAGGAGTGTGGTGGCCAGACCCGCCCCCGCGCGCACACACACAGGAGAGGACAGAGAGGGCGAGAGAAACGGGAAGGATGCAGAACAGAGTAGCGTGTCAGTTGTAGCAGCGGTTCTAGTGCACGGAACGCAGGGGTGCAGTTCGAGCAGCAGACGGTGAGGCCTATGGTTGCCTCGTGGGGGGAGGCGCGGGCGACGGGCTACCGAGAGAAGCGTGCTGCTCTTCCTCGGTGCGACTGCGCGATCCAGAAGACGCTCTCTCTCTCTTGTTCACTTTCTCTGCCTTTGCTTTCCACCACGGCGGCTGTTTCTTCGTCTCTCGGCACTCGGGAGAGAAGGGAAGCTATTCGTGGGATGAGCAGAGCGGCGATGCCGCCCGCAAAGGACTGCTGCACGAGCATGAGCATGCGCTCGCGCATGCAAATGCGCCCGCCTTACCGCCGAACTGATGGCGCGAGAAGGGGAGGAGTGGTAAGCAGCAGTGTGTACCCTCCCTCCTGGTGTGCTTTCCTGTCGAGGTGCATGTCCGTCGATGGTATGTGTCTTGTTGTGCACGGCTTGATAACTTCCCGTGCTCTCTCTCTCTGCACGTGCACTTCCGTATTCACAGAGAAGGCGAGAGAGAGGGGTGCATATGCTTACGCACATACTACGTGCATCGACATACATGACAATCGAAGCACACAAGCTCACTTGCGGGAATAGACGCTGCTACCACCTCCGCCCGCAAAGCAGAACAGCAGGAGCTCAAAATGTAAGCGCACGGGCACACTAAGCGTTCTCTGCCTCCCTGCCAACCGTTTTTCGTTTTTTTTATTTCACCGCCCGTCTGTGCTTCCTTCTACTTCCTTCTGCGCTCCTCAGCTCAGATGCTGACACCGCCGCAGGATTCGGAGTGGGTGCAGCTCTCGTTCCCCAAGGGTGTGGGCAACTGCACCGCCGCACTGCTCTCATCGTGCACCGCCTGCCACGACCTTCGGTGAAGCTGCTCACGCAGAAACTGGTCGTAGTGGCTGCAGCAGTAGCCCATCCAGACGCAGTTGGACTCCATGCAATCCAACGCTGCCGCCACCGCAGGACATTGCTTG
Organism: Leishmania donovani; assembly: GCF_000227135.1. Taxonomy (NCBI): domain Eukaryota; phylum Euglenozoa; class Kinetoplastea; order Trypanosomatida; family Trypanosomatidae; genus Leishmania; species Leishmania donovani. The sequence continues at coordinate 535,584 of NC_018239.1, read as the reverse complement.
CGCAGCGCGCTTCGCTCTGACACAGCCGCACTGCTCGAAGAGGACAGCGGAGAGGAGACATTTGCAGGCAATTTCGTGGACGAGGACGAGTCCGTTGGTTGCACGCTGTCGGCGAACTCGACGCCTTTGTACTGCTCCACACCCCTGATGCGGGCAGCGCTGTGCGCCGATGGGCCACCCTGCGCCAGCAGCTTCAGCTGTGCGATGATGTAGCCGTTCCCGCACACCTCAGCGCCGTAGCGGAGAAGAAACTCTAAGGTGCGCCGGTCCGTCACAAGGCGGCGGCTTGACAGCAGGTTGAAGAAGAAGCGCGAGTTGCGGTAGAGCCCCATCACACTAGACGACTCCAGAAACGGCGCGGCATGGAACACTTTTGTCATGAGCGGGAAGGCCGACTCCTGGTCGAGCGCGAACACCGCGGGAAGGACAAGCCGCAGGATGCTGCGCCGGTGCGCCTGACTCACATTCACCATTCCTGGGGTCGGGACCGGCATCCCGCTCACACGGCGCAGCTCGTCACGGTCCAGCCGCAATAACTCCACCGCGACAGCTGCGGCTGCCACCCAGTACTCCAGCCGGCCCTGCGTGACGAGGTGCGACAGCGCGATTGAGCCGGCCTGGATGTGGCTTGCGTCCTCGAGGTCGAAGTCGCCGGCGCATTGGTCCGGGTAGCTGTGCCAGCTCGTGCTCTTCGCGCTGGATGGCTCGGCCACGCCACCTGCGGGGTTGCAGTAGGAGGCAGCAAACACATTGCTGCTACCGCCGTGGTTGGCCGCTAGGGTACACGAGAGCGGCGCCACGGAGCGTGTGACCGAGGAGGCAGCGTGCCCCGAAATCGACGCGTTGGATACACTCAGCAGCTTCACTGGAGATGACGGAAGCGGGACGGAGCCGCACGAGTACCAGTTTGCCCCTCTGCTCATGAGCGCCGCCGGCTCGCCGCGAGCTGGCAGCGCCCCCGCGACGGAAATCAATGCCGCTGACTGCAGCGGGCCGCTATTTCCGGCAGTAGGAAGCTTCGTAGAGAGCGGGGAAGCTGCGCCTGCACCTGAGCCAGAGGGGAGCCCTAGGCCGGCCGACACGCTCGCCATCCTCCGGTTTGCGACGCCGCCGGAGCCCGCTTCGTTCGCGGCGGCACCACAGGTGCTGCTGGAGATGCTGCTCGATGGATGGGCGTGCGAGTCGCCGGGTGATAGCAGCGCCCTCAGTGACCACTTCGCCGTCTCCTCTGCCTCTTTCACTACCGCCGAATTGTCGCACAGACACAACAGTTGTAGGATGCGGAGCACGAGCTGGCGGGAGAGGTGGATCGAGCTCTGAAAAGATGTCGTCTTATCTTGGGCGAGGAACGACAGCACACGGCGTCGCTGCAGAGGCGTGTAGAGAGTGTTCACAAACTCCTTCACGATCGAGTGACAGTAGCAGTGCTGCACCAGCTGTACCAGCGTGGTGAGCGCGTTGGTGACAAGCTCCCATAAGAACGAGTTCATGGCCCCAGAGGTGCCGGTAAGGCGCAGCAGCCACTCAAAGAAAAGTGTGCAGCGATCGCCGGTGTCGCCGGGCTGGTGGCCGAGCTGTGATTTGGCGAAGTTGATGAAGTGCAGCGTGATGATCACGCGGTCCTCCTCCGAGAAGAAGGCGACGAGCTCGAAGAGACGGCGCCACGTCGCTGCGTCGTAGTCGCACTGAAAGAAGCCGCTGCCACCTTGGTTGAAGTAGCGCGTGCAGCCCGGAGCCCCAAAGAGAAGCGACGACGACGAAGTCTGCTGAGGTGCGGTGGAGGCTGCCGATCCCGGCATCTCTCCCGTTTCAACGCCGGCGTGGTCAGGCGCCGCTACTGGCTGCATGAGAGGAGTGTCGTCTCTCGTCGTCCTCAGCGTCGACGCAGATGTTGGACAGGCAAATTGGTGCTCTGCCTCTTCGAGAAAGATGAGACTGGCGTTGGCGCAGCCGCTCGGCGACCACTCCACGGTGCGCAGTGGGATCGAGAAGGATGCAGTGACGCGACTGAGCGTCGACTCCGGCGTCCACTCAAACGATGCACCGACCGGGGTGGAGAAGAGGTCGATCACAGGTGCGTTGGACTTGCGGCGCTGCTGCTGGAGGTACTCGACGAGGAGGCCGTGCTGCTTGCTAGGAGGCACGTACTGCGTGATCGTATAGGACTCGCCCGGCCTCTCGTAGATGTAGAGGTAGGGGTGGCCCACCGTCTCCACCATGCTCAGACAAGCGTGAAGCGCCTTGACGTGCTGCAGCTGTGCCTCGCTGCTGCAGCGCTCCTTGGTCGTGTCAACGATACAGTCAACGAGGTCTTTGGCGTTGATCGCGCGGCCGGCGAACCGCACCATCAGCAGATGCGTTGCACGCTTCAGCCACTCCACGCCAATGATGCTGAAGAGCATCCGCAGCACGCACGCCCCCTTGCCGTAGCTTATCGCGTCGAATGAGTCGTAGATACGCCGTGGGGCCGGGTTGCAGCAGTCGACCGGGTGCGTCTCGCGCGGGTCCGCGTCGGCGAGCAGCGCGCTATTCATTATATTGCACAGAAACTCGTTCCACAGACCCCAGCCAGGGAAGACGGCGTTGACGAAGAAGTACTCCAGGTAGCGGCACATGCCTTCCTTCAGCCATAGACCGTTCCACCACTCAATGGTGACCCAGTCGCCAAACCACTGGTGGCAAATCTCGTGGCCGATGAGCCGCGTCACGCGCTGCCGGCGCTCCAGCGGAGTCGTCTCCGTCACGACAAGGTAATCCTTCAGCAGGTTGACCATGCCCCAGTTCTCCATGCCAAGCACGCAAAACGTCTCCACGCCGACCACATCGAGCTTCTTTAGTGGCAGCTGCACACGAAAGAAATTCGTGAAAAAATCGACGGCTTTGGTGGCTAGGTCGAGCACGAAGCAGCCGCCACTGCTCGCCTCTGTGTGCGGGAGCACCACACGACACAGCACACCTGAGCGTCGCGAGCGCTGCTCCAGAAAGGTGAAGCGGCCGACGTGAAACCCCACAATGCACGTGTGCAGTCGCGGCGTTGTCTCAAATAGCACGCAATGCCACGACGGCGCCGACTGCGGCAATGATGCGGAGGCGGACGTCGACGACTCCGGCGCCTCTCTGCGGCGGTTGCTGGTGTCCTCGCTCGTGCCCTGTCGCTTCTGCGCGGCGTACGGGAGTGCCGCCACGCTTATGTCCGCCTCCACTTCCGTGTTCGACAGCACCGTCTGCGCGGCGGTGGCAATGACAGACAGCTGAAAAGTGGCTTGAATCGCTGGTTCATCAAAGCAGGGGTAGAGCCGGCGCGCTCCGGTCGGCTCGAGGTGCGTGCTCAGCACGGCGGCATCCGTGGAGTTGGAATGGAAGAGCCCTTCCATTTCCGGCGGCGTCGCGATGACGCCGTCGAAACGGTCAATAATGAGCACGAAGGTGTCGCCGAACTTGCTCGGTAAATGTGCGGCGAAGGCAAGCAGAACTGTCTCACTGATGTCGATCTTGTCCAGGCCTTGGCACGCAACATAGCTTCCTTTCTCTGTGCTGAACGGTCGTTGCCGCGAGGCCTCGTCGCCAAGGTGGTGGCTCGGGTGAGCCGGTGGGGCGGCGGCTGCGAAGGCGCTCGAGGGGTCGGCGGGAACAAAGACGCGTATGGATGATGCCTCAAGGCGAAGGTCTAGCGCGTGAAGGACAAGATGGCGAAGAGGTAAGGAAGGCGCCTCTAGTACGCGCATCGTTATGTACACCGAGCCAACAAAACTGTGCTGCTGCGCATCCGGCTGAAACTCGAGCGCGTAGTGCTGCGGCAGTACCAGAGACGGCATTCTGAACTCCGGCGTCTGGAGCCCCTGGAGCACCGCCTCCGGCACAGGCGACAGAGACATAGAGGACGCCATACCCACCATCAGCGACTCTACAACAAGAGCGGTGATCGATGTATGACGGAGTCTTGAGAGTACGCAGCGCTGAATTCCACCCGTCAGCGGAGGCGTGTTGTCCGCCGATCCCTGCGAGCCCCTCTGTGCCGTCCAAATACCACATGCACCCTCAGCACCTCGAAAGGACGGTACAGAGGCGGAAGTCGGGAAGAGAAAAAGTTAGAGAAAAGGAACCTCAAGGTGGCATTCAGCACCAATGGTAGCGGACGAGCAGGCGAAGGCTGCAGAAGCAAGCACGTCGCTTGCACAGCGCGGACTATAAGAGATGGGCGCCGACCAACGCGTGCGCATGTGCCTCGTTACGATGGGGTACGACGGAAGACGGACGGAAAGCCGGTAGGACGCACACCCTGCACCCCACTGCAAGTCGCATTCAAGCAGCACGGACGACCACAAGAACAGAAATGAGCGACGAAACGGAACAACGACGTTGTGAGGAAGATGGGTTGTATGAGGATTGGCTACGGCACGTGAGTGCCCGAGAGAGAAGAGGCCGAAATCAGGAAGCTGTGCAAGAGTAAATCCGCGGAAAAACGAGAGAAAGAAATGTGGCGCGTCGCCACACAGCGAAGGGCAAAGCCGGCAGATGGTCGTCGGCGCACGTCAACAACGGCAGAACGAGCTAGCAAAAAAAAAAACGGAACGAGGAATGGAGAAGGTTCACAGCCGGGGCGCATGCGTGCCCTCTCACACGGCAACAGACTCCGCAACAGCTCAAAGAGCCAGAGAAGGGCTGCGCGGGTAGGGACAGGAGCGACCCGCACCGACGAAGGCGAATAAACTCGCGAAAGACCCAAAACGGGAGAGCTGGCCGAGCGTCAGAGTAGAAACAAAAAATTGCGGAGAGAGGCGAGAGGGCGCGCGGGAGGCGGCATGGAAGAGGTGGCGGTGCGCTGTGGCCTCAACGCCGCTGGCGTGATGTGAGCTGGCGTCCTTGGAAGTCTGAAGCAGAAGCGAAGAGCCTAACAAACAAATAAAGCGAACGCGTGCATGATACTCTGGGAGATGATAAGCAGAGGTGCTTGTGCGGCTTCCAAGACTCGATGTCTGAATGGGCCTCTGCGCCGCTCGTTTTGGCGTCTTCTCGCCACCGAGTACGTCTTCGTGTGCGTGACTACTAGCGGGAGGGGGCGCGGGTGCCGGGAGGGGGGGGGGGGCTCTGACGGCAGAGTTCGGAACAGAGAAGAGGAGGATCGATGGGAACGAGAGAGTGGGGCGCACAGGAGCAGAACCTGAAAGAGCGCGGAAGCCACAGCGCTGCCAAAAATTTTCGGGGCAGCTGCGGAGAGCCGCAGATCGGAGTTCAGCAGACGCACAGTGCACTTGCACCAAAGTACCGGTGAAGGGGTAGAAGGAGGTGAGAGAATGGCAGAAGCAGCCACCACTAGCTCGCTGCGTTGCAAGCAGACGTGCAAGTGTATGTGTAAGTATGCGAAATAACGCGAAAGATAACGTGGCCGATGTCGTCAGGCATAAGGTGAGCAGCACATGCGCCTTGCATTATTGTTCGTGTGGAACTCAGCCGGCATGCGTGTGCGACTGTCTCAGCACATGCACTGCCCATATTGTGTTGCTTCTGACTTCTTTCTCTGGCAGGTACACAGTAAAACGCGTCGGCAGTGGCGCTCTTAAACAGTAGCAGACAGACGGGCATTAAGAGAACGGGAGACGTGCGCCATTATGCCAAAGGGCCGCCTCGGGCCTCCGTCGTTTTTTTTTCCGCTTCGCTTCCCGGTAGAGCACAGGTTGAGCAGGTTCTATATACACAATATCCCCGCAGACCACAACCACAGCAAGCAACTCGACGTCACGCACAGCGACAGGGAGACGAACACCCCCGCGCACGCGTCTTACCACCGTTCGAGACATCTCGCGCGCACGCGCACAACGCCCTCCTCCCGGTCCCCATCCGTTCGCCCTGCATGCCTTTTCCAAGCGCAAAGGTGGTCAGCGCAGCTCAGCCAGGAGCACTGCAAGGCTTCGTTTCTTGTAGTCGTACTTCGCCGTGAGCTCGCCGAGAATCGGCAGCTCCACCACGGTCGACACTGTTGTAGACGCGCATTCGGGGCAGAAGAGGGAGGCGTGTGGGGTAGACATGTTACGGAGCCAGTGGGTCACCTCCAGCTGCGCCCTCGCCCCCACTGCGCCATTCTCGCCGGTTGAGGCGCCCGCACCACAGGCGAACGCCGAAGCAACACTCGGCAGCGACCTGTTCCGGGCGTGCCGCAGGAGGCAGTTTGCGCAGTAAATATGCCCGCACGGCACGCACGCAACGGGCTGGCAATACAGCTCCAGGCATAAAGAACAACAACACGCGCTCTCCGTCGCACTCTCAGCCACCTCGATGCGCTGCGCCGCAGCACCGACACCACACCGGTATGCGGCGAAATCTCGCTGAGTGGCCTGGAGTGCGGCTTGTGCCTCCTGCGCTGCAACAACAGCATCAGAAGCGCGGTGCACCGCACCTAAACACTCTTGCTGTGCCTGTCGAAGGTCTGTCTCGAGTGCGTCGAGGCGCTGCTCCCACCTAGCCTCTCGCCCAGCCATCTCCGCTCGCAGGCCTTCCAGTCGGGCAGCTGCAGCAGCCATCGATACGGCATGATGAACCTGCGCATTGTGTGCTGCCTCTTTTCTCACGAGTGCCGCCCAGTCTGCAGCCTCGGATGCGTGCAACACAGCACGACTCGCAGCCTCGTCCTCCGTATGATACCGCATACGCTCAAGCACGACCGCAGTCGCCACGCCATGCTGCATCACGGCAGCCTGTTCCTCTCGGAGATGCTGCGTCTGATTCCTCCAGTGGCTCCTGCACAAGGCCGCGCGTTCGGCCTGCTCCTCGTACACGCAGTGGCCACGGGTGCGCAGCACATCCACCATAAGTTGCAACACGGCCCCCCTAGAGGCTTTCTGCCCCTCTTGATACGCCTCCAACATCGTCCTCCAGCGCTGCTCGCAATGCCTTTCTGCGTCCAAGACGGCAGACCGCCAATGGGCCTCGACGGCCTGCACTTCCGCGGCGTGGTCTCGTGTCATTTGGGTGAGAGCGGCCTCAATGGCGCCAGTCCGCTTCTCCGCCGCAGCGCGACGGTCCTCGGCGACTTGTACCTGAGCCACGAGGTCCCTTCGCACCTGCTCCAGCTGCTTCGCACGCGACTGCTGCACAGCATCTCTCTGCCTTCTCCAATCCGCCTGCATGGTCTGCACCTGAGACGCATGCAGATTCTCTAGCCGTTTCCGTTCGTCCAGCAGCAGCTCCTGTGCAGTCTGCTGCGTCTGCGCGTCGCGCTCCCTTGCCTTTTCGGCCATGGAGGCCTCGATGGTGTTGCAAAAGTCGACGAGTCGCACATCCGCAGCGTCGCGCCAGTCTGAAATGCGACGCGTAAGCAGAGCGGCCGTCACCTCCCACGATGACCGAGTGGCCGCTGCCGCTGCGTCAGCGTTTGCCGTCAGCAAACGTACGTGATCAAAGGCCCGGTGAGCAGTAACGGATGTCTGCAATGCGCCAAAGAGAAGCGCCGTTCGCGCCGTCGCTTCAGCCTCCTCCGTCGCACGCCGTCGAAGGCGCAGCAGTTCTCCCAGCACACGCCGCAGCTCCTCGCGGTCGCGTTGGCCCTCGGCCTCGGTGAGCACGCGTTCTTGATCAGTCGCATGTGTGGCGGCGACATACTGGTGCACCGCCTCGGCCGTCTCACGAAGCCCCTGGCGCACCAGTTCCAGTAAGGTTGCAGTCGACACCTGCGCTGGGTTCTTCATCCGGCACCTCTCGGCAGCGCCGCCTCGAATCAATTTGGGCACGATCTGCGCCTGATGATCGGCCACTAGCTGCGCGACATCCTTGCATAAAAGCTGCTGCTGCGTCGCCTCATGCCGAGAGCCTATGCCGGCACGCTCACTCATAGCAGACTTGTAAAGCTGAGAGTGAGCCAACGCCTCCGCCTGCAGAACGTCTCGAAATCCATCCGCGTGCGACGCGATCAGTCGAGCTATGCCTTGGTGAAGCGCACACAAACGGTTCGCCGCCTGCAGTTCCTCCTCCATCTGAGCGAATGTGGCCTGCTGCTCCACCGCCCTGTGTCGCATCTCTGCCAAAACGCTCTCCAGTTGCCGTGTCGCAGCGTCGCCGCCGTCGGGCGCGGATTCCGGCCGCGTCTTCTCCAGCAAACGCAAGCGCCGAAGCTCGAGCTGCTCAGCGTGACGCATCGCGCTCAGTCGCTCAAAGTTTCGCTGAATCGCATTCACGCTATCGGTGCGCTGCGTGAGGTCCGCTTGCAGCTGCATGATGATGGCGAGCAGCTCTGGGCGCGGAGTCTTTTCCGTGATGACGTACGGCGGCGACGCCGCTTTACGCGAGGGCTTGAGTGCCGCCACGCCAGACTCGTGCTGCCTTAAGCCGGCATGAGGGGCTGTGCAAGCATCGCAGGCAGAGAGGGCTGTGCTCTGCGGCTGTCGAATGACAGGCAGCGGAGGGCAAGAACTGTAGTGGGAGACGGGGTCGAAGCCTGCAACTGCGCTGCGATCCATGCTGCTGGCGCGCCTCGCGTCCATCATGCGACTAAACGCGCTGCGTTGTGAGTTCGGAGGTGCATTGCTGCCCGGCTGCATTCACCGTTTTCTGTCTGTAGAGATCTTAATACAACTGAAAAACAGCAGGCGCGAGAGGGGCACCTGGTTCCTCGGTCGCCTCGCCGCGATCGACACAGCGGCAGGGGACACAAAAAGAAGTGGAGAGGAGGGTACAGGAGATGGCGATCAACGCAACTGTCCATCTCTGGACGAGCAACGGCGTGCTAAAGACTCGAGAAAGACCCGCCGGCAACGCTGCGACAGGTGAGGCGCTCCTTCACATAGACAGGAAAGGGAAGAGAAGCGCGCAGGGAGGAGGCAGATCGGCCCCGTGTGCGCGCCGGTGTGCGATGGCAGCGCAGTACTTCTGTTTGAAGGTGTCGCGCGCCCGTGTGCGCGTATGCGTGGGCGCATCAAGTGTGTTCGATGTTTTTAGTGTGGCTGCCGTACACACGACCCGCCGGCAGCAGCTCAAGTGCCCAGGCAAGGAGTGCGCCAAAGCCTTTGGCAGCTCACGGTTCCTGCAGTGTGGCTGTCATGCTACACCAGCGGCGGCGCACATACGCTACCGCTTGATGCGGTGATGCCAGAGAACCTGTCCGCGGCGACTCCACCACTGCCGCCGTCCTTCCGGCTCTGCGCGAATTTCTTCTTGAGCCGGAACCCGACGAGGATGCTCACTCCGGTGACGGCCAGCAGCAGCGTGTCCCACGGCGTGACAATGCGTTTCTTCTCCCCAGGTCCCCCCGAGTGCGCCAACGAGCCGAAGCGCACGGTCAAGTACGTCTGCGGCACGATGCCTAACAGTGTCGCCCCCGCGAACGTGTGCAGCGGCACCCCGAGCACCGGGGAGGCCAGGTTCACTAGCCAGTTCGGCAAAATGGGGGTCAGACGAAGAAAAAGCAAATACACGAACAAGTCCGCGCGGTGATGGGAGACTTGGCTGCGAATTTTTGTGAGGCCCTTTCCGCGCATCAGCCGCGCGTCCACCGCCTCCACAAGCGACGTGCCGACGATGCGGGAGAACAGGAAGCAGCACATCGAGCCCATGGTCCCCAACATGGTGCAGTAGGGCACACCCGACAAGGTGCCCATAACCGCCCCGACTGCGGCGTTCAACACCACCGTGCCGGGAACGCAGAACGTTTGCAGTGTGAGGTAGAGCGACGTGATGAAGAACAGCACTTGCCAGTACTGCTGCTGCGCCAGCTTCTGCAGATCCTTGCAGAACTCCGCAATCCCAGACGCAGAGCGCAGCGATGTCTCCTCGGCCTGAACAATCTCCTGCACGCGACTGAAGACGCTGAACGTTCCCGTGATGTACAAGAGGAAGAAGAGGCAGGTGAAGAGGGGCACGAGCACACGCAGTGCATTGCGTGCGGGTCTCTCCACCTGATTGCCCACGTGCATGGTGATGGCCATGGCCAACAACGCCCTCGCGCAGACAGCCGAGGCTTCGCTGGAGTCGTAGAGGACAGCGAGCGAGCTGCACAGAGACGGTGATGCGGAAGGCGGAAAAAGAGCTGACATAAGAGCGGACGGAACACACAAAAAGCGCCAACTCCGTCACGAGGCAACGCACGCGCACTGACTCTCACCAACACTAACGGGCGCGCACACAACCGCGATATAGCGCACGTGTGGCGTCACGGGAGGAGGGGTATGAGGAAGGGATAAAGATGCGTTGCGCAGTCGATAGCCGTGCCCCCACGACCAATGGGAAAGGAAGGTGTTCAGCAGCGGCACGAAGAGAGGGGGCGGCCGTATTTTTTTTTTCTTGAAGACCGATAACAGTAACGCTGCTGCAAGTGCTTCGGCACACGCACAGCTGTCGATGGGAGCGATGTGCGCCACAGACAATGCAAGGAAGGTAAAAAAGGCCGTGTCGCGAAAACAGAGAGACAGAAGACAAGTACGGGTGGAAGTTGTAATAGCGACAATCTCCAGCGCGAGCAACGCAGATGAGATCTGCAGTATAATACCCAACGTCTACGTGTACGCGTATGTGGACACCTGTATAAGAGACGCCTGAGTCACTGTATGGGTCAAGACGCAGTACGCAGCCCCGGAGAAGAGAAAACGACAGCAAGGAGTGGAAGGGGGGGTAGTGAGAGCAAGAGCGAGCGAAAGAAGAAGTGGCCAACAAGCGCCGCGACCATGCATAGATGCAGCACAGCCGGTGCGCAGGCGGTGATGGGATCGACACAGCGCAGCACCGGGGCAGCATTGGGCATAGAGAGGCACCACCAGCATACTCCGCCGCGCACGATAGCTCCTTACATGTCGATGCATGGAGACGGGAGCAACCTTCCTCTTGGGCCTGATCACAGCGGCACCGCGCACAGTGTTGATTTCTCCTGTCTGCTTTCACCATCACGATAAGCGCTTCCTCCGAGCCCGAAGAGATGCGAGAAAAACGATCGAAGCAGCGACGAGAGACTAAACCTCAGGCCGAGCACACTTTCCAAGAGCGACCCAGTAGATAGCAAACACCTCCGTACCGGCAGTGCGAGCGTTCCAGCACCGCCTCACGGGTGCAACCCCGAAGCGCGAAAAAAAAAACATCCCTCTTCATTTGTAGCATCACGCCGTCCTCAGCTGAACCCCGGATACCACAGAGATCTGTGGCCCCCCTTCCTCGTCATCCCTAGTAGAGACGCTTTCCGCGCCAGCGCGTCCGCTGCGCCTCGAACACGTCAACAAACAGACGCGTGCACAACCACAGCTCACCGGCCTCCGTGGCACCACGGCTTCATCGTGGTCGTCTACAACGAAGCGTCCTGCCGTCGGATCGGGCACAGCGTCTGCCGAGCTCTTCCCCTTTCCCCCTTCGCATGCCTGCTGCGCCCACGGTCGCGCTCGAGGGCAGCAGCCGTGGCGTCTGTCGTGCGGG